>NW_007740725.1:7440-28714 GCF_000696425.1 Galeopterus variegatus | reverse complement strand
TTTTTGGTGATGTAACTGGCCTGAAGCTAAAGGTGGAATCAGGTGGTCTGAGTTGGATAGAGGAAGGCTGGTGAGGGTGGAGACCAGGCAGGTACTGACAGTGATGTTGTGGGTGAACATCAGTCTCATAAAACATTACCCGTCAGCTACCTGATCAATGATTGCTAGCCTGGCTATTTCCATTAGAAGTGCTGACTTATGACAGCATTCTCAACGATAATTTTATGGTTGAACACTTTGATGTTATTTTTCTCTCCAGTGATGCTATGTGACCTAATTTTATCATCATTTGTCATATAACTCATGTGAGTTGGGGAATCTCCCTGCTGTAAGTGTATTGGGAAGCATCTTCTGTAACACCGGAAAGCATGCTTCCTTATAGTGAGGACAATGGTGATGTGCTTCTGAGTCTTGATTGTGCCAGAGGATCCAGTGCCTCTGGATGCATATGTTTTGCTGAGCACCTAGATAATCTTCTATCTCATATTCTTAGAATATAAGGATAACAGCATTTTTTCTGGCTAGTCTTGAGAAGTTGGTGCCACACACACACACACACACACACACACACAAACACACACACACAAATGATTCTGCACTAGCTTGGCTATTAAATGAAAGAGTCTGGTCAGAGAAGGCTGAAGGCTTTGGTTTAAGAACTTGGCTTTCCCAATGATTGAAATGAATTAGATATGAATGATGACCAGGGTATCTTTATCAGGCTAGCCCTGTATCTTGGTATCCTGGAATTCTCTTAAAATTAGAAATTTAGTACCAGAATTGTTTGAGAAAGGTTCACATCCTGAGACAAGGTAATCTGATCTAGCCTGTTTAGGATTGGTGCTGGGGCTCATAGAGTGGGGCTATGAATGGTCAGGGATATCTGTGAAGGTCAAATATTAATCTGTTGCAAGAGGAAGATCCTTTATCAGATTATCCGTCCATGGAAATAGTGGGTCTGGAGGCAGCATGTTTGCCAGAAATGAGATATAAAAAGGAAACTGAATTTTTGAATGTGCAGATGAAATGGTGCATCAATCTTTAAGGCCATAGCAGGAGGGGAGCTGGAGAAAGAACACAGAATCAGAAACAAGATTTTCACAAGGTGGTTAGGAAGAAAATTACTTGAATATCAGCCCACTTAGATTTGAGCAAATGTGCTTCCTGGAGCTGGGGACTTGTTCTAAAAGAATCAGTCCCGTAGGACAGGTATCTTGCCAGCTTTGGTTTAAGAACTTGGCTTTCCCAATGATTGAAATGAATTAGATATGAATGATGACCAGGGTATCTTTATCAGGCTAGCCCTGTATCTTGGTATCCTGGAATTCTCTTAAAATTAGAAATTTAGTACCAGAATTGTTTGAGAAAGGTTCACATCCTGAGACAAGGTAATCTGATCTAGCCTGTTTAGGATTGGTGCTGGGGCTCATAGAGTGGGGCTATGAATGGTCAGGGATATCTGTGAAGGTCAAATATTAATCTGTTGCAAGAGGAAGATCCTTTATCAGATTATCCGTCCATGGAAATAGTGGGTCTGGAGGCAGCATGTTTGCCAGAAATGAGATATAAAAAGGAAACTGAATTTTTGAATGTGCAGATGAAATGGTGCATCAATCTTTAAGGCCATAGCAGGAGGGGAGCTGGAGAAGGAACACAGAATCAGAAACAAGATTTTCACAAGGTGGTTAGGAAGAAAATTACTTGAATATCAGCCTTGAATGTGCAGATGAAATGGTGCATCAATCTTTAAGGCCATAGCAGGAGGGGAGCTGGAGAAAGAACACAGAATCAGAAACAAGATTTTCACAAGGTGGTTAGGAAGAAAATTACTTGAATATCAGCCCACTTAGATTTGAGCAAATGTGCTTCCTGGAGCTGGGGACTTGTTCTAAAAGAATCAGTCCCGTAGGACAGGTATCTTGCCAAAGTCCAGATCAGCTTCAGTACTGGGAGGTACAAACACATTTTGCAAAATCCAGATGTTTATAGCTGGGGGAAAGCCCAATTCCCAGGAAATGATTTTTCTTTACTCAATATTCTTAAGCATCAACCATGTGTTAGACAATATGAGAGAGTTGAATGAAATATCTGCAGGCATGGTACAACGGCTGGATGTCTCCTGGAAAAATAAGAAATCCAGCTGAGGATCTTTCTCTCTCTCTCTCTCCCACCTAATGAAAGAGGGTAATAAATCTATCTGCTTTTTCAAAACTTAGCTTTGGAAGAAAGAAGTGGAAAAGCTTTTTCTATTGGAAAGGAAGGTTATCTAAACACCACAGTATGTCAATCTGTTAGAGCCTGCCTGATTTAAACTCTTGTTATACTTAAAGTTCTCAGTTCTGTTTCACATGTGGTAAAGACTCTTATACAGTCTTGTTTTACCTCTCAATTATTCACGCTCCCTGCCCACCTTATAGGGGAAGACAGACTTTTAGCCAATTAAAAAGATATAGTAAGTTTCATGTACTGGAGAATATCAATCTCTCTCTTGGTTTACCAAGGCAACAGTGACGGTGTTGGCAGTACACAGCTGACCGTGGAGCTGGGGCTTCCTGTGGTGCTATGATAGGTAGGGTGGGGAGCAGGAAGGCTGGCTGTAAAAGTCAGCTCCCATTTGTCTTTCTCCTTTCTCTGAAAATGTGCACATGTCTGTCAACGTATGCAAATCTATACAAACACACGATAGGGCTGTGAGTTTATAATTCAAATCCATTCATCCTTTCAATAAATATGTATGTTGGGCCCATTTTGTGAGTGGTGACGCCCTCATAGATTGTCTCCAAACATTCATTTGTGTTTTCTTTCCTCCTGTATTTTTCTCTTCCCTCTTAGTTTAAACAGATAATTTTTGTTTCTTGCTTCAAGGGTGTTTGCAAAATAGAAAGTAAAACTCTTTAGAAGCAACCCTTCTTCTGCCTTTCTGAAAGATTATACTCACAAAGAGTGGAAAAATGGAGAAAGAGGAATATTTTTAAGATCACTGAGTAAGAATGGAGATTCCTCAGGGGTGGGGGCAGAGGCCTCTGAGACTGCAAGTAGATTAACCCTGCCCCCTTTCCTGGCAGCAGCCTTGGGCAATGACACGACTTTGAGTGCACCCAAAGAGACTGGTCCCAAGCTATGGAGTTCCCACTCCCAGTAAAGATTCCCAGGCCTCAAACATAGTACAGACCCAAGGGGGCCATGTGAGACAATGTGAGAATGAAAAATGGGCTTCTCTGAAATAACCACAGTGAAGTGAGGACAAGATGGACCTCTGCAGTGCAGTGCTTTGGGACAGCTTAAGACATCACACTAGATTTATTTATGACACTAAAGAAAGGGGGACAACCCCAATAATTATTGGGATTAAAATTCTCTCTAGATTGATGGAATTTGGATTTAAATTGATTAAGCAAGGACTGGATTTAAGTTGACTTAAAATCAAAACAAAACAAAACAATGCTTTATTTCTTGCACATCTGGATTTGTGAGTTAAGGTTCCTATCTTCTATCATCCTAGCAAGGAGCAAAAATATTAAACAGCAATTATTGTTATGAATTGACCTATGAAGGAAGGATTCAGAGTACTTTGGGAACATAGTCGGTCTAATTGGGATTGTGTTTATGGATAGGATGGATGGGGAGGAAATTATTCCCTGAATAAACAATATTATAGTTCTTACCTTAAAGGATAAATAAGAGTTAGCTTGGCTAAAGGAACAGGGAAGGGTTGGAGAGTTTTCCAGACAGTGAACAATATGTGGAAATGTCCTGCAGCAGTAAAAAGTTGGGGCAAGCCAGTGTGACCAAGACACGAGAGTGAGGGGAAGAATGGCTGGTGCAGAGGCAAAGAGGTGACAGGTTTCAGGTAGTGTGAGGCCTACTAGAGCACATTAATCAATAATCATAAGAGACATGGAAAGCCACTGAAGGATTTTAAGTAGGAGTTTAAAATAAAAGATCTAAGAAGGAGCTGTGGGCAGCCCCCTGCCTGATAGAAGTCGGAAGTGTGCCTGGGGACCTTAGCAGGAGTAGTGGGCAGCTCCTGCCTGACAGGAGGCAGAAGGGTGCCTATGGACACAGCTCCTGCCACTGCCACAAACACTGCTTCCACATGGGTAGTTCACCACAGCCACTGCCACTGCAAAGGCAGCTTGCCACCCTAGTAACAGCCATGGCCACCATGCAGGCAGCCCACCAACCAGCCGACTGTATTGACACGAGGAGAGACACCAGTGGAGTATGGAGAAAGGGAAGGAAGACTCTCTCTTCAAATCCTACTCTAGAATAATAGAAGCAACTACTGTACCGCATGACCAGACATCAATGCAGATAACAGAAATACAAAAAACAAGAAAATATGACACCATCAAATGAATACAGTAATTCTCAAGTACCAGACCATAGAATAGGAAACTCTTGAAATGACTGAAAAGGAATTCTAAGCAACAATATTAAGGAAACTCAATGAGATGTGAAAAACTCAATTAGACATGGCAATGAAATGAGAGGAAGTGTCCAGGAGGTAATTAACAGAAAGATTAATACCTTAAAAAAGAATGTAACAGAACTCCAGGAACTGAAGAATTTATCCAATGAAATATAAGACACACCAAGAGCTTAAGCAGCAGGTTAGAGCAAGCAGAAGAAAGAATTTCTGGTTTTGAAGATTGTCTTTTTTGAAATAACCCAGCTGGACCCCCCCCCCCAAAAAAAAAAGATTAAAGTAATGAAGAAAATGTAAGAGACCTGTCAGACAACACTGAGCACACAAACATCTGAGTCATGGGTGTTCTGGAAGGGGAGGCATTGAAAACTTTTTTGAAATAACCCAGCTGGGCCCCCCCCCCCCAAAAAAAAAAGATTAAAGTAATGAAGAAAATGTAAGAGACCTGTCAGACAACACTGAGCACACAAACATCTGAGTCATGGGTGTTCTGGAAGGGGAGGCATTGAAAACCTATTCAGTGAAATAATAACAGAAAACTTCCCAGGTATAGGGAGAGACATGGACCTTCAGAGCCAGGAGGATCAAAGATCCCCAAACAGATTCAGTCCAAAACGATCCACTCCAAGACACTTTATAGTCAAACTGGCAAAGTTCAAAGATAAGAGAATCTTAAAAACAGCAAGAGAAAAAGCAACAAGCCACTTATAAAGGAGTCCCCATCAGACTAACAGCAGACTTCTCAACAGAAACTCTACAGGCCAGAAGAAAATGGGATGATATATTCAAAATATTAAAAAAACAAAAACAAAACAAAAAATACCCTGCCATCCAAGAATACTACACCCAGCAAGCCTATCCTTCAGAAATGAGAGAGAAATAGTGCATTTCCCAGCCAAACAAAAACTGTGGGAATTCACCATCATATAACCAGCCCTGCCAGAATTTCTCAAGGGAATCTTGCACCTGGAATCTGAAAAATGATAATCGCTATCATGAATACACTAGAAGAACAAAACCCAGAGGTAGAACAAAAATGCAAATGAGAAAGAGAAAGAATATAAATATTACTACTTCAAAAACCCCCCAAAATATTGAAGACAAACAATAAAAGGGGCAGAAAGGAACAAAAGATATTTAAAACATTGAAAGGAAAAACAACACAATGCCAGGAGAAAGACAATACCTTTCAATAACAATCCAAAATGTAATGGATTAAATTCCCCGCTCAAAAAATACAGATTGACTGATTGGATTAAAAAGCTAAGTCCAATTATCTGCTGTCTTCAAGAGACTCACCTCACCTGTAAAGACATGCATGGATCAATAGTGAAGGGATGGAAAAAGATATACCATGCAAATGGAAACCGAAACCAAGCATGAGTAGTTATTCTTATATCAGATAAAAGAGACTTTAAACCAAAAACTCTAAAAAAGAGAAAAAGAAGGTCACTATATAATGATAAAGGGATCTATCCAGCAAGAAGACGTAACAGTCATAAATATATACACACCCAACATTAGAGCACCTAGATATGTAAAGCAAACACTACTAGACCTAGAGAAAGAGATAGACCCCAGTTAACACGAGTTGGGGACCAGAACACCCCTCCTTAAGCATTGGACAGATCATCTAGGCAACAAATCAACAAAAACCACAGGATTTCTACTACACTTTAGACCAATTGGACCTGACAGATATCTACAGAGCATTTCATCCAATAGCTATACAATATACATTCTTCACATCTGCATAGGGAACATTCTCCAGGATAGACCACATGTTAGGTCACAAATCAAGTCTCAAAAAATTTTAAAACATTGAAATCATTTCAAGTATCTTTTTAAAACACAATGGATTAAAACTAGAAATTAATAACAAGTGAAACTCTGGAAACTATACAGAACATGAAAATTAAACTTTGTGCTCCTGAATGACCTATTGTTCCGAGAAGAAATTAAACAGAAAATCCAAAAATTTCTTGAAACAAATGAAAATAAAGACACATCATACCAAAACCTGTGGGATACTGCAAAAGTGGTACTAAGAGGGAAGTTTATTGCAATAAATGTTCACATCAAAAGAATAGAAAGATTTCAAACAAGAAACCTAACACTACAACTCAAAGAAACTAGAAAAACAAGAACAATCCAATCCCAGAACTAAATGAAATAAAGACCCCCCAAATGATGGAAAAGATTAAATGAAACAAAAAGTTGGCTTTTTGAGAAGATAAAGTAGACAAACCATTGGCTAGGCTAACGAGAGAGAGAGAGAGAGAGAGGAGAGAGAGAGAGAGAGAGAGAGAGAGAGAGAGAGAGAGAGAGAGAGAGAGAGAGAGACATTACAACTGATACCACAGAAATACAAAGAATCATTAAAGACTATTACAAACAACTATATGCCAACAGATTTGAAAAACTGGAGGAAATGGATAAAGTTTTGGACACATACAATCTACCAAAACTGAACCAAGAAGATAGAAAACCTGAACAGTCCAATAACAAAGCACTGAGATAGAAGCAGTAATCAGTAGTCTCCCAAAAAAGAAAAGACCAGAACTGATGTCTTTACTGCTCAATTCTACCAAACCTATAAAGAGGAATTAATATCAATTCTCTTCAAACTATTCCAAACATTTGAAACAGAGGTCACTCTCCCAAACTAATTGTATATGGGCAGCATCACCCTGATACCAAAACAAGACATATATACAACACTAAAAGAAAACTACAGGCCAGTAGCTCTGATGATCATAGACCCCAAAATACTCAACAAAATACTAGCAAACAGAATACAGCAACACATCAAAATGGTGATCATTATATACCATGATCAAATGGGATTCATCCCAGGGATGAAGGATGCTTCAACACACACAAGTCAATAGATGTGATACACTCCATCCACAAAATTAAGGAGAAAAACCATACGGTTATCTCAAGCGATGTGGAAAAAGCATTTGACAAAATTCAACATCCCTTTATGATAAAGGCTCTCAGCAAATTAGGTATAGAAGGAAAGTATCTCAACACAATAAAAGCCACATACAACAAACCCTCTGCCAATATCATTCTGAATGGGGAAAAGTTGAAAGCTTTTTCCTTAAGAACAGGAGCAAGACAAGGATGCCCACTCTCACCACTCCTATTTAACATAGTATTGGAAGTGCTAGTGAGAGCAATCAGGCAAGAGAAAGAAATAAAGGGCATCCAGATTGTAAAAGATGAAGTCAAACTGTCCCTGTTTGCAGATGACATGACCCTATATATAGAAAAACCTAAAGACTCAAAAATACCTCTTAGAGCTGATAAACTGTATCAGTAAAGTTGCAGGATACAAAATCAACACTCAAAAATCAGTCGTGTTTTCATACTCCAGTAATAAAGTAGCAGAAAAAGAAATCAAGAAAACAGTCACACCACACAAAACATACTTAGGTATCAATTTAACCAAGGAGGTGAAAGATCTCTGTAACGAGAACTACAAGTCACTGCTGAAAGGAATTAAAGAGGACACAAAAAGCTGGAAACACATTCCATGCAATTGGATTGGAAGAATTAACATTGTGAAAATATCCATACTACCCAAAGCAATCTACAGATTTAATGCAATCCCCATCAAAATACCAATGACATTTTTCACAGAAATAGAAAAAAGAATCTTAACACTCATTTGGAACATAAAAAAACCCCAAATACCCAAAGCAATCTTGAGCAATAAATAAATAAATAAATAAATAAATAAAGCCAGTGGCATAACACTACCTGACTTCAAAGTATACTGCAAAGTTATAGTAACCCAAATAACATGGCACTGGCATAAAAGTAGACACTCAGACAAATGGAACAGAACACAGAATCCAGAAATCAACCCACATACTTACAGTCAATCTATCTTTGACAAAGGCAACAGGGACATACATTGGGGTAAAAACTGCCTCTTCAATAAGTGATGCTGGGAAAACTGCACATCCATACGTAGAGTGAACCTAGACCTATAACTTTTACCATATACCAAAATCAACTCAAAATGGATTAAAGACTTAAATGTAAGACCTTAAACTATAAAACTTCTAAAAGAAAACATAAGGATCCAGTCCTCTTCTCCATGCTTCAGGTCTCCAAGCTGGCCCCAACACACTGGTGCAATTTGCCTGGAAGTGGGAGTGGGGTCCAGTCCCAGATCCAAAAAATTGAGAAATCAACAAAATACATTGGGTCAACTAGTTCAATTATAGGTCATAGGAGACAGTCTGTTGGTTGTCCCCAATAGTCATGCTTCGTTTTTTTCCCTTTAGTAATAGAACCTTTAAGTTTTATTTGGACATGTAGTCACCCTGCTAAAACTGCTTTTTTCTAGCTTTTTTTGAAACACAGTGTGGCCATATCCTCAAGTTCTGGCCAATGATATGTGTATTGAGGGGATGTGGGCAATTTCTGGTTTTTCTCTCCACTTACCACTGATGGAAATACAGTTACAATGGTGGAATTTGGGCCAGCCCCTTAGGCCATAAGTGGAAATCTTCACATTGAGATTGGCAGAGCAACAAGAGAGAAAGGGTGGGGTGCCCATTACTAGGGAGCCGTCACCTTGGTCTAGGACTGCAGACCCTTACACTGGTAGGGTAATAGAAAAATGGATAATTATTTCAGACACGTTAGTTCAATCTGTTTGGTACTACTGGTACTAATTACAGTATTAAAAATTTAATTCATTTATAAAACACTAAATAGTGTGTAGAGTGACTTCACATCAAATTTAAGCACGTTCTTACAAATTTGCGGGGAGGAAACCTGGACTCAGAGAGCAAGATGCCTAGAACACCACATGATCTAGATAGAACTTGGGACTGACTTCAAAGCAGACTGGAGCAGATGTGTTGAAATCCTAAACTGCAGACAGCAAGAAATCATCATGCTGAAGGGACACCTGCACCACCATGTTTATCACGGATCTATTCACAATAGCCAAGAGTTGGAACTGACCTAAATGTCTATCAATGGATGACTGGATACGGAAGATGTATATATATATACAGTGGAATACTCTGCCATAAAAAAGAATGAAATTTTTATCACGGATCTATTCACAATAGCCAAGAGTTGGAACTGACCTAAATGTCTATCAATGGATCACTGGATACGGAAGATGTATATATATATACAGTGGAATACTCTGCCATAAAAAAGAATGAAATTCGTCATTTGCAGCAACATGGATGAACTTAGAAAAAAATTATGTTAAGTGAAATAAGCCAAGCACAGAAAGAGAAATACCACATGTCCACTCTCATAAGTGACAACTAAAAAAAAAAAGATAAATAAATGAAAGACACAATAAGCACAATAATTTTTATCATTATCCCCATTTTAGGTAAAAAATTGAAGCTCTGAGAGGTTAAGTAGTTTGCCCCAAAGCACACAGCTAGTCACCAACAGAGCAGCTATTTAAACTCAGGCAACCTGGCTCAGGGTCCAAGCTTGTAGGGGAGACATTTGGATCAACTCTTTCAGAGGCCCTGAAGCACATCCCCAGAAACAAACAAACAAACAAAAACACAAACAATCACAATAATTAATTGAACTTTCAAAGGAGAGAACGGAACTGAGGCCACAAGAGTTGGGAAAGAGTGAGGGTAGGGGTGTAGCAAGAAACTGGTGAAGGGTACAAAAAATGATTACATTATGTAATGTTGAAGAAACTATCCTGATTTGAGGGGGAAAAAAGACATCCCTCTACAAAAAAATTGAGATTATTTTAAAGATTAACTTTGCTTGTAGGTTTGAGAATAAATTAAACAGTGACGAAGAGGATTTGTAGGATCATTTAGTAGGTCCTGCAATTTGAATAGGTTGGCCTAGCTTGTGGCAGAAAGGATGGTGAGAAGTTTGTAATAAAGAGATTTTTAAATCGATAGAACCTGATGAATAATGTTGTGGTGGGGGTCATGAGATGGAGGGGTAAAGAGTGAGAATGTTTTCTAAATTTCTGACTTGAGCAATAAGAGAGAGGATATGAAAATAGAATTAAAGAACACTAGTTGAAAACAGTTTTGGGGTTTGATTTGGAGCATAATGAGTTTGATCTGCTTTGGAGACATTTAAGCTTTTATATGCATGTTATAGCACCTATTATTAAATGTAATAAGACTAAAGGTGATTGTAATGAATGCTGTGATGCTAATAAATTAAAGGTAGATCATTTTATTTCATTAGAAACATTAAAAATAAATTTTTAAAAGAAATTAAAATAGACATGAGAAATTACTGGTACTTTTGACAAACTTAATTACCTTGACCGAGAAACTGGCCAAAGGTAAATTTTAACACAATATATCTTCTGATTTCTAGATGACAACAAGAAGCTGATGGAGAAAATATTCCAAACTGGCTAACACAATACCCTGAAATGAAGGACATCAACTGATAAGATATTAAGTTCTTCCTCAAAAATAGGGCTTATAAATTATTAACGTAAACAATGGACATCATATCAAGCTACCATGAAAACAGCTAGGTCTACACACCTCTGCAAATGTTGACCCCTCCAATTCTCTCCTCCTCTGAGAACCATGAACCAAATGGATAAATGTGTTGGTCAGAAAGGTCTTTACCTCTTTGAATTGTAATAATAGTGATTGGTTGCTGAGCTTGCCATCTCTCTGTCCTCTGCCTTCCAAGAGCTACTATTACAAAGCTAGCCATTTGGTTTCTGGCATAAGCTTTATCATAAAGCCTGTCATGGAATGAAGAACCCAAGCACTTTATAGCCAGTCTTTTTTTCCTTCATGCAAAAGATCACAGTAGTGGCTTGAGCATTCATGGAACCATGGCTTTTCCTCAAAGGAAAGGGAAACAGGAATAGAACAGCTGCTTCAGTAAGCAAAACATGTGGATAACTGTGGAATATACTAAAAAGCATATGTTCTTCACAGGGCCTGGTTTTCCAAAGCCTTGCAGTTTCAAATATTGACCTTGTGGAGGACTGGAAATTTCCCTCAGGCTATAAGTCTCTGTTGCAAGATAAGGATTGTGGCACAGCAGGTTGCTGGCTCAAAGACAGACTAGTTGGAGATCCAATCAAGATGGTCGAATAGACAGTCCACAGTGTCACTCTCTACCACAAATCAACCAATTTACACCTATAAAAATGTAACATCAGCCAAGCTGGGGCCGCTGGAACTCAGGGGAAGAGGAGGAGAGGCCTATGGAGTTCATGAAGGCAGGAGAAACTACGTTGAGAGAAAGAGAAAGCTGCTCTGAGCATTTCGGGCTATGGCTGCTTTAAGGCTCCAGCTGATGAATGCATGGAGCAGGAGCTGGCAGAAGATGCAGCTGTGCCCTTCAGATGGAGTTACTTGGAGGTGGCAGTAGAGAAGAGGGCCTTGGCAGCCCCAGGACAGGAAGACCACTAATAGGGTTCAAGTGGACCCACGCAGGAGAGAGGAGCCGGAACAGCTGAAAAAAGGAGCCACTCAGAGGCCAGTGAGTCATTACAAGGGACGGGAGCATGGCCAGTCCCATGGGAAGTGTTTGCAGCATGGGCAGTGGGGGAGACAGACCCACCAGGAGAACACTGGGGCACAGCAAGGACAGTTGAACTGCCCCTCAATCAGCACAGGACCACTCAGAGGAGACCGGTCGGGAATACAGAATTGCATGGGGTGCAGTTTGATGAAAAAAACTCAGGCCCAGATCAGAGATTCTACAGAACACAGATCCACTGGGTCTCTGGAGAGCCGGAAGTACCTATAAAGTCAACTATTAAACCCTGAGCTGCACAAAAAGCTTTCCCTAGGGAAACAGCAGCGAAGTAGCAATTTAAACAACCACATAGCTCAAGTACTGGTTCCCACAGGAAGTTCCCCCATGTTAGAAGCAAAGGACAAAAAATTAGTTATGGGCCAGGCACACCACCAGCACCTTGGGGCCTGCCTGGGAACTGGAGGCTTGGATCTGGGGACTGGACCCCACTCCCACTGGCAGGCAAAGTGCACCAGTGTGTTGGGGCCAGCCTGGGGACCTGAAGCATGGAGAAGAGGACTGGACCACCCTCTCACAACCAGGCACACCACGGCAGCACCTTGGGGCCTGCCTGGGGACCTGAGGCAAGGAGAAGGGGAACAGACCTCTCTCCCACAACTAGGCACACTAAGCCAGCACTTCAGGGCCCGCCTGGGGAACTGAGGCATGGAGAATGGGACCGGACCTCTCTCTCCCAATCAGGTACACTGAACCAGAGTCTTGGGGCCCAACCAGGGACCCGGGGTATGTAGTCTGGCAGTTAACAGAGTAACCATTATTCTTTCAGAAGGAGAGAAGAAATCTAGGGCAATTAGAGGGGGGAGGTGGGGGGAATGGAGGAAGGGGAGAGGTTGACAACGGGCATAAAGAATAATTACAATTTGTAACAATATATATGCTATTAATACTGATTTAATCAACATATCTCAATGTTCAATCCCAAAAATATGTATAATTGATTTTGATTCAATAAATAAAATAAATTATTAAAAAAAAAGACAGACTAGTTACTGATTGTTATGTAAAGATACTGAGAGATTGTTGTAGGAAGGAATGTTTGCTAAGACCAAGCTTTTGTTGATAGCCTTACTGGAATGTCATCTGGCTTGTTTCACTGAAAGTTACCAGCCTGTACTGTTAAACTATAACCCTACCTTTGTTCTCTTCCTGTAACTTACTGGTCTGGAAAATAAATGCATGGGGAGAACCCCAATTTGGTGTTAATTTCCCAAATGGAAGGGTTGGCTCTCGCTTTAGTGTTCCCAGGGAAGTTAACCACTTCAGGGCTTCTCACTGCTCAGAAGAGATGGGCTTTGAGTAATCCTTCTCCATCACCCAGGTGAAGTGGGGTGACAAATCTGTGGGGGGCAAAGCAACGCAAAGCAACAGATAACAAATAAGAGATTATTGGCAGGTTACCAAGGTCTCCTCACTGAAACTTCTAGTCAAGTGGTTAATGAAAGTCCTTGTGAAAAGCCAGGTAAAGGTGCCTTGAAAGTCTGCAAGGTCTGTTTTCTGGAAGCATCTTGTACTTTTCTTAATGACATTTATTTTACTCTATGTTGCAGTATAGTTCAATGGAAAATTTTCTTCTTCCTACATGATGAGGTATAGACTTCAAATAGCAGACAGGAAAGAGTTAAAGGGTTTCTTTGTGCCTATCCCAGCCAGCAACATTTTGGCAGAATTTGATTATAAGGCTGGTTGCAACAGTTGGGAGCATTTGGCTGGGGTGACATTTTGAAAGAGAAATAAGAAAAGACCATGGAAATGAAAGCCTATTGTTCCTAGCCATAAGGTCTTTGCAGCCTTGTGCCTTCCCATATAACACCTGTGGAGCAAAAGGCCTCCAATTGGGGGTCATGGGTAGTGAGATGCAGTTAGAGAAGGTCGTGTGAATCTGTCAGACTGCAAATGTTTAACAGGCTTTGTGAGCCAGGAAGTGATGGAGAGGCTAGATTACTCCATAAATATTAACAGAAATGTTTAGGAAAAACATTGTGCTGGTAACAATAGCAGCCGTAAGGTCAGATCACTTGACTGGTCTGTATCTACTCGATGAGTGGCTGGGCAGATGAAACAAAACAATACACCTAGGATGCTCGGCTCATTGTAAGTAGTCAGTAAACGTTAGCTGCTATCATCATAAATCAGGCTGGTCATATCTCAAGGTCTGTATCTACTCGATGAGTGGCTGGGCAGATGAAACAAAACAATACACCTAGGATGCTCCGCTCATTGTAAGTAGTCAGTAAACGTTAGCTGCTATCATCATAAATCAGGCTGGTCATATCTCAAAGATGAGATATGACCAATAAGGTAATTTAAACTAGGCTGTTTGGGGAGGGTAATCACATTTATTATGCTCAGGATCTTTGCTAGGCACTTTACATAAGTTATCGCCCTTCACATCAAATATATGTAGAATTATTAACATCTCCATGATACAGAGGAAGAAATTCAGGCTCAGAGAAGTTAAAACAATTTGGGCAAGGACACATAGGTTGTCAAAAGTGGAGCCAGATTTAAAAGGCTGTCTGGTTATGTTCTTCTATCAAGGATCAGATTTTTAGAGTATTAGCAGACCTGTGTTAGAGAGGGCTGGGCTGGCAAGGAGAAGGTTTGAACTTTGGAACCTAAGAGGAGAGAAACCTAACAATGTAGGCACAGAAGTCTTTATTAAGTGCTCCTAGGTCACTGTGTGCAAGCCTCCCCGGCCCATCCCATACAGCAAGTTCTTGTGGATTTATTTAGGTGAGCTCATGTACTAGACTGTATACATCTTAAGAATAGGGACTTCTTTCTCTCTGTCCCCAGCACCTTTATACAGTGCCTGGCACTTACTAGGTGCTCATATATTTGTTGAAAGAATTAATTCATTAAACCAAGCCCAGAATTGCATGGCACCATACACAAATGTATGGAAACTGGTAGCAAAACACAAATAGAAGCAATGGCATTATAGCAGATAACTTTTTATAGTAAAAAGTAGCCTGTTCTGTAATAATCTGCTTGGTCCAGCCAGTTAAAGAGAGTGTTATATACATTAACTTGAGGGAAGGTTCATTTATGTTAATCTCTGTTTCCCACAAATTCTCAGAGCAATGCCTTTCACAGAGTAGACATTCATAAATTTTTTGATTTCTAAAAATAAGCTAAATAATATTTACAATAATGTGTGATCTTCATATCTTTTGGTAGGAATTAATGTTTCCAGGGTTATGGATGTTTGGTGTCTTACCATCTTTAAATCTTAATCCATATAACATATTTGTAGTTTTAAGATTTAAGTTTACTTCTAAACCATATCGAGGATTTGGATAAAAAGTAAAAAATGGACAAAATTTTAGACCAAATGTTCATTTACTGGAGGAACATTTTGCATGATATAGATACAGCCTAATGTATGATACTTTTAATTTTTAAACCTTAAGCCCAATCCTGCTGTCAACATTATATCTACCCATGTAAATGGGCAAAACTAGCTATCCAGCATTCTTAGGATAACCACAATTAGTTTAGATTTGACAATACAAATTGCAACAAGAAAGGAAATGCTTAAGGTGCTGGAAAATGGTATTGACAATACTAAGACTTTGCTGCTTTTACTGTGCTGGTAAAAAATACTAATAGGGTCAAACAATTGAAAGATCAATGAAATGAAAACAACCAGGAGCGGGAAGGGAAAGGCAGGGTTGAGGGAAGCTGGAAGGTTAATATCAACTTCCATCTAACTTAGCATTTGGATTAAAGAGCAAAGAAGCTCAAACCTGCTTAAGTCACGCTGCCATCTGTGGTTCTGATGTGGCATTTGGAAGAGTAAAAACACATGCTGGAAAATTACCAAGACACAGAAAAATTCTGGGATCGCGGCATATGATTTTCCTTCTGTGGCTAAAAGGCTGAGCTACTTTGGAAACATTTGAATTCCTTTTCTGTTTTGTCTGTGCTGCAAAGCATCTCTTTTTAAACATAGATGTTGCATTCTATACTAGAAGGAACCCTTGTGAGTTAATTAGGCATCATTTTCTGGGCTTGTCTAGGAGTTACATCATTAAGAAATATAAATGCTCATAGTTATTGATTAGCTAACAAAAGGGAGAACAAAGGAAATTAAAAATCTTGTTTAAGTGGCATATTATTGAATGAGCTCTGAGGTTTCTCTTTAGCCCCAGTTTCCATGGAAATTATTTAATTTCAAGACAGAGTTCAAAGTACTGAGGGAGACTGCATGATTTTAGAGCATCTAAGCAGACAAGCAATGTGAGAAAGGTCTGCATCTTTGAATAGAACATTTTGTGAGTTACATGCACATCTGCATTTATGCTTCTTGAAAAGGTTTCCAGGAAGTTGTCTTTCCATGGAAGACAGCATGGCTATTCTTTCAATTTTAAATTGTCACCCTGTTTTGTATCCTTTACTTATATGATTCTGTTATGAGTTGAAGTGAACAGAAATACTTTTTTTTCAGACATCAAGGGGAAATTATGTGATACAAAAATATCATAACAATACATTTTAAATTGTCACCCTGTTTTGTATCCTTTACTTATATGATTCTGTTATGAGTTGAAGTGGACAGAAATACTTTTTTTCAGACATCAAGGGGAAATTATGTGATACAAAAATATCATAACAATACTATTTTCTGTGAACTCCCTGGATTATAAAAGGGGTTTCCCTTCAATTCAAGGAATTAAAAAAAAAAAATTAGGGGGACCAGCCTCCCGGCCGCAGGCATGGATTAAAGTGTGACACATATCAAGGAAAGTACAGCTGCGCCCAACTCACAAACAGCTTAATAACTTTCTGTGTTACCTGCATTCAATGTCACTCTCACTTAATTACTGTCTCTCAGTGGCTGCAGTGCTGAACTTCATGATGAGGGACAATAAACTCAGACTTCAGGGCTTGAAGCTCTGGGTTCCACTGCTGGCACTGTTTCTCAATACTTATGATGTTGTCAGCAAGTTTCCAAGCATCTCTGCTATGGGTCAAATGTGTCCCTGAAAATTTCATGTAGTGGAAACTTAATCCCCATTGTAAGTGTTAAGAGGGAGGGAAATCAGAGCTTTCACCAAGAAGGCCTCCACCAGATGTGTTCCCTGGACTGTAGACTTCCCAGACTCCAAACTATAAGAAATAGATTTCATTTCTTTATAGATTACCCAATTTGGGGTATTCTGTTATAAGCAACAGAAATGGACTAATACAATCTCCATACCTTGGTTTTCTTATCTGTAGATCAAGAAAAGCATAAACTACCACACAAAGTTATAAAAATTAAATAAGATACTCAGCAGTGCTAATTCCCTTCACCCTTTTCCATCAAATACTAAACATACCATCCTTTACAAACAAAGCACTCTCAAACTAACATGAAGGCCTCTCTTTAGATTTGGTGCCCAAACAGAGTCGACTCCTATATCCCCTCTTGTTTGTTCTTCTAGTAATAGTACGCTGATTTTCTTTGGGGGAAAATCACTTGCTATTATCATTTGAGATGGAACCTGGCCCAAGAACTTCACATATGTAATTCCCCTGGCCACAGTGTCTGGATCAGATGACCCAATTTGGTTTTTCAGCTGAGGCTGCTGGCAGGTGGGTTGATATAGGCCTAGAAGAGTCTTTCCTCTCTGGGGAGCCTGACCATGAAGCCCATGGAGGAAAGTGGAGCTAAGATTTTTTTGAGCTCCTGGATCCAGCATGCCCAAAGCTAAACCCAGCATGCCCTAGACTTTCATCAAATGAGCCAGCAAATGACCTCTTTTGGTTTAGCACGTTTGAATTTGTTTCCAGCACTTTCAACTGAAAGGGTTTTGATTAATACCACCATGGAAGTAGATCAACTTGCGGTTGGGGGTAAAATTTAAATTTCAGGTAAGATCAGTTTTTACTTGTAAACCTATTTTTTTAGATATTTCATATATCACATTATTTCTTTAATACATTTAGGGCAAAATAATCTAGTCTGTTACATAATTCTTTTTGTATTTATAATCTAAGGAGCACAATAGGGTCTTGCATCATGAGAGAACATTATCTGAAGCATGTACAAAATAATTATGCATCTTCACCAGAAGAGAACACCATAGCTGTCTGAGTGTGGCATAAGCAAGAACATGTGACTGTGTAATTCCAGCCTGGACCTGTGGGACAATCCTGGCAGTCCATTCTAGAGGCATCCCTCACAGATCAGAAGGGGTGGGCAGAGGTAAAAAGGGCAAGTCACAGCAGAATGTGGACAACA
The DNA here is from genome assembly GCF_000696425.1 of Galeopterus variegatus. NCBI lineage: Eukaryota > Metazoa > Chordata > Mammalia > Dermoptera > Cynocephalidae > Galeopterus > Galeopterus variegatus. The sequence continues at coordinate 10,508 of NW_007740725.1, read as the reverse complement.
AATTAATGGAATTTGTTATTCCAGGGGTCTTATAAACCAAATTAGCAATGTGGAAAGGCATAGATAAATTTACTCTTGTGAGATAAATAGTGACTTTTTGACAGATAGAGGACAACTTGGGAAAACATCTCCTAACCTTTAGTATTCACAGAGTGGATGGGGGGAGAGAAGAGACCCTCAAGACTCAGGGAGTCCTGAGTCTGGTTTGGCCTCTTGAAAGCTGTGCGATCTCCAGCCCACTTATCAGTATGGGGTCAAGATACTGCTACCTGACATCATTGTGGACAGCTCAAAATAGATCATTACTTTATTGCTTTTAAAAGACACTGAACAAAGTTGAAAATAAAGTTCTAATATAGTCGGACCTTCGTATCCATGGGTTCTGCATCTGTGGATTCATTCAAGTGAGGACCAAAAATATTTGGAAAAAGAAATTCCACAAAGTTCCAAAAAGCAAAACTTGGGTCACCTGCTGAACAGTTGGTTAAATCCAAGCAAATGAAGTGACGTGTAGGCATTGTATTAGGTATAATAAGTAACCTAGAGACGATTTAAAGTATGTGGGAGGATGTGCACAGGTTGTAGGCAAATACCATGCCATTTTATATCAGAGACTTGAGCACCCTTGGATTTTGGTATCCACGGGTGTCCTGGATTCAATCCCCCGTGGATACTGAGGGACAACTATACAAATAAAAGACTGCTAGGAGTGGACCTCTAAACTCCTTTTAACCCTGAAATCTGAAGTGGCACCAGCTAACAGCAGTGCTTGGGCTTACTTTGGAGCCAAGCTGGTCTACATGGTGTCTTGCCTCAGGACTGCTGGGCTTATGGCATCATTCCCCAGGCTCAGCTCCCCTGGGTGCCACTGGCCTTGCCATCTTTGTTCCTCTGGGTTGACCTGTCTGCTTTCCATAAGCTGGAGAACCCTTAGAAACTGTGTGCTCCTTGCATATTTTGCAAAGTGGGTCACATGCAGAATTTTAAATTATGGGAAGATGCCAGGAAACAAAGACCCCAGGTATGAATTCTTATTTGTGGAAGGAGTGGCCGCTGCCTGACTCTACCTACATGCACTAGTGCAGCACAAACAGGAACTTTATTAGTGGGCTTGGGAAGCTGCGACAGAACCCCACACGTAGACTATGAGGAGTTGGTACAGCTGCCAGGAGACAGGAATGAAGTGTCCAGCCTCGGTGGGCTCTGCTGCTTGGGGTACTTTTTTCCTTCTCAGTTCTTAGGGTGAGTGTGCTAGGAAGGAAGACTGGTGGGTGACCTCATAGATTTCCACTGACTCCCTGAGCCTTTTTGCCTTTGTTAGTCCAGTCCTTCCTCTGCAGATTAATGTCACTGAAGATTGTCCCTGACTCCACAGCCCTGGCAGCGAATCCAGTCTGGGCTGGAAACCAAGCAGTCCAATGCCCCGGCACTCAATGTCTACTACGGTCTTGAGCTTCTCACTGTCTTCAGTATTGTAAGATTTGAGGGTGCTGCTCAAATCTCGGTGGAGTTTTCCTGTGCACATAGCTTGCACTTCTGGATCATGGAGGGACTATCACGGCCTCCTTTCAGTACCACACTGTCCGTCAACCAGAGGTGCTGCCCCTTCTCTGCAATCTCACCACAGTTGCCGCCTTTCATCTTCAGGTACCATTGGAAGTCTTTTTCCACAGGCTGGAGGCTGGTGATGTTCTCCAGCATGGGTTTGAACTGCGGTGTGATTTTCCCTTGATGTCCTGGGTCAGCCTGGTGCTGGCTGGGGTCCCTTATTTATGCTTTATCCTTTGTGCTCAACATTAATGTACTACATATTTTATTCTTTAATCTTTTTTGTGGTCTGTCTTCACTGCTACATTATAAACTCCATGAGAGAAATAACTTTTATCTGTTTTGTTTTGTTTCTTTCCTTTCCCACTATATTCCCAGCACTGAGAGGAATGCGGTCTGTCTTCACTGCTACATTATAAACTCCATGAGAGAAATAACTTTTATCTGTTTTGTTTCGTTTCTTTCCTTTCCCACTATATTCCCAGCACTGAGAGGAATGTCTGGCATGTGCTAGGTGCTCAGTACATTTTTATGAATGAATACTAAAAGCAGGGTTTGAAGGTTTCTCCATGCTACATGTGAGCCCTTTAGTTAGTGGATGTCCTTGTTGACTGGGTGGTGGGAAACTCATTGTGGAGTGGTTTGAGCAGCCAGGTTGGTGGTGGTGGCAGTTGAGAAGCTTGGAGTAGCATCTACTGGCAAGTACTGGTGCGTGCTGGTCCAGTATCAGCTCTGGGTTTTTCAACATCTCCTGGACTTTCCTGCCTCTGCACCTTTGCTCAGGCTGTGCCTTTCATGGGATGTGACTGCCTCTTGGCTATAGATGCCTATTAAATTTTTAATTATTACCAAGATATAGCTTACAATCCATTTACTGCAAGAATCCTTCTTAAATCACCTAAATCAAAATAAATTTAATTTTTTCCCCAGCTTTATTAGGTATAATTGACAAATAAAAATAGTATATATTTCTGCTATACAATTTGATGTTTGGATATATGTATACATTGTGAAGTGATTAAATCAAGCTAATTAACAAATCTATTATCTCACATATTTACTTTCTTGTGGTGAGAACATTTAAGATCTACTGCCTTAGCAATTTTCAATTATACAATATTGTTAACTATCATCACCACGCTGTATAGTAGTAGATCTTTTGAACTTGTTCATCCTATCTAATTGAAACTTTTTACCCTTTAACCGTCATCTCACTATTCACCCCTAGGCCAGGATAAATTTATTTCTTCCTTTAATACCCATAGGACTGTTTTGTGCCTCTGTTGTATCATGGTCACAGTCTGGCTTGTACTAGAATTATTTATGTATCTGTTGTCTGCATCATTAAATTGTGTGCTCCTTGAATGCAGGGACTGATTCTTATTGTGTTCTTTATGGGCTCAGGCACAGGGCTGGACTCAGCATATGTTCAAAAATGCCTTTGTAGAATTAAACTTATCATTTTTTTTAGAAATATATTCCTCTATGGACTCCATGATTTAATTATCCCCAGATGTTTC
>NW_007740725.1:6738-7244 GCF_000696425.1 Galeopterus variegatus | reverse complement strand
CATTTTTTTTAGAAATATATTCCTCTATGGACTCCATGATTTAATTATCCCCAGATGTTTCTGACAGTTTACCAGAGAATAAATTATTCATCTGGCAGGCAGCATCTCAACTATTTTCTTCATATATCTAGTTGAAAGAGAAATGCAAAATAAGCACCAAACAAATGCAGCATGTACCATTCAGGAAACACAAATGGATATGTCACTTTAATGCTCTTTAAATGGCCAAAACTAGTTAAATTGCGCATCTGATTTTTCAGTTCATGCAAATCATGATGTATACACTTGTTAGTTTACAAAAGGTGGCTATAATTAAATTATTAAATATCCAGTAATTACCATGTGGTTTTACTTACTACTTGTGCAGCTTCTAAATTTTAAGAATGTAAATTCTTTCTTTATAAAAATATTCAATAAAGACAATTTAGAAAGTATAGAAAAGTAGAAGTTATCAAAATGTCATTCATAGTCCCAACATTTAAGGGCATTCAAATAACATTTTGGTG
>NW_007740725.1:2959-5745 GCF_000696425.1 Galeopterus variegatus | reverse complement strand
AAGTTATCAAAATGTCATTCATAGTCCCAACATTTAAGGGCATTCAAATAACATTTTGGTGCATTTTCCTCTAGTCTTTTTCCATGTATAGGTGAATTTTTAGAAATCATTTTCATATATATTTGAATTTATAATTGCTCTTATTTCTAGAGGAATTTTTTAGGTTCAATTAAAATTAATTTTCTTCATGCAGGATAGGAATTTATTCATGTATTTTTTCCAGTTGTGGCTATGGTGATTCTTCATAAAGTATAGCTAAAGGTTCTATATCACATAGTCTTAATACCTTATTTTTATTGTTAAGATACCTTTGGCAACTACAATAGGGAAAAGTTTATGTCCTCATATATTCAACCAAGACACAGAAAACATGAACCTTAAAAAAATGGATAAATTGATTGCAGGGTTAAGACGGCAGGGAGCCCGGGGAGCACTCTTTTCACAAAAAGGGACCAGAACCACTGACAGACAGCTAACTATTGACAGGAGCATTGGTCAGTGTGTGGTAGTACAGCAGGAGACTGGTGAGATCATTGTGGAGCACAAAACCCCAGAAGAGTAGCATAGAGGAGAGAGAAGCACACAGTCTCAGCTGCCCTGTCTCTGGCACTGGGAATGGTGTGGAAAGAATCTTCCCTTGAAGAGAAAAGGTAGGCAAAAGACTCACACCAACCTCCATCTTCACCACAAAGATCTGCAGATCCTTTGGTAGGACAAGCCTGGAGCTAAATGTGGGAGCACCCTAGAAAACACACACTGAATTTCTCTAGAACACTAGCACAAATGGTGCATTCCTCAGCCCCCACCCTTGGGGTCCAAGGTGCCACCTTGAAACTGGAGGCATTCTGGGAGCATGACCTGCCCTGGGGCCAGTAGCCACAGTGCTTCCTCAGCTTTAGGGCTTTGCCCTCCACCCAGCACACTTACAGGAAAGGCCATAATGCTCTTGTCCCAGCAGCTTGAAGCCCAGGCTTGCAGCAGCTGTGACTCTAGTTCTGCAGTCTGGGCAGCTTTAGTCCTGCTGAACTGATGCAGCTGCATATCCCCAGCCAGAGATCAGACAGGCAGCTTCAGTACATACCAGTGCACATATCAGGGTCACAGGACACTAGCTAGGGTGCCAGCAAGTCTGCCTAGGGTCACCCAACTCAGCCAAGGAGAGACAGGGCACCCAGGAGCTTCTTCCAAGAGCTTGGGATCGTGCCCACAACCTCAATGACCCAACATAGTGTCACTTACTTCAGCAGAAAACCACTGAATGCCCCAGCTGTTAGTCCACAGAGGCATTCACACAACTTCAACATTGAATACCACATAAGTAACCACACAGAGACTACACTACTGTGTCTATCCAGAACCAAAACTAAAATATCATACACAATGGTCAAAACAAAACACATCTCTAAAATCACTCTAGAGTAATAGCAGAAGCAACTGCTCTACTAGATGACCAGACAACAATGTAGGGATACTAGAAATATGAAAAAAACAAGAAAATGTGAAACCACCATAGGAATACAATAATTCTCAAGGACCAGACCCCACACAGCAGGAAAACCCTTGAAATGTCTGAAAAGGAATTTGGAGCAACAATCCTAAGGAAATTCAATGAGATACAAGAAGACTCAGATGACACAATGAAATGAGAAAAACAATCTAGGATATGAAGGAGGAATTTACAAAGAGATTAATGCCTTAAAAACGAATGTACTGGAACTGAAGGATTCATTCAACAAAATAAAAAATACAACTGAGAACTTAAGCAGCAGGCTAGAGCAAGTGGAAGAAAGAATTTCTGATCTCAAAGATAGTCTTTCTGAAATAATCCTGGAGAACAAAAAAAAGTAATAATAATTTAAAAACTGAAGAAAATCTATAACTATGAGACAACCTTAAGTGCACAAATATCTGAATCATTGGAGTCCCAAAAGGGGAGGAGAAAGGAAAAGGTATTAAAAACCTATTCAACAAAATAATAGCAAAAAACTTCCCAGGTGTTGGGAGAGATACAGAGTTCAGATCCAAGAGACTCAAAGATCCCAAACAGATTCAGTCAGAAAAGATCCTCTCTGAGACATATTACAGTCAAATTGTCAAAAGTCAAAGACAAATAGAGAATCCTAAAAATAGCAAGAGAAAAGTGTCAAGCCACCTATAAGGGAGTCTCCATCATACTAACAGCAGATTTCTTAGCAGACACCCTATAGGCCAAAAGAGAATGGGGTGATATATTCAAAGTAATAAAAGAAAAAAACAAAACAAAACAAAAAACTGCTAGCCAGTAATAGTATACCCAGCAAGGCTATCCTTCAGAAATGAAGGAGAGATGGTATATTTCCCAGATAAACAAAAACTGTGCAAGTTTACCACCACACACTAGCCCTGCAAGCAATCCTCAAGGGAGTTTTGCATCTGGAATCCCCAAAATGACAATCAGCACCATGAATATATGAGATAGATCAAAACCCACTGGTAGAGGAGATATGCAAATAAGAAAGACAAAGAAACCATATCTTACCAACGCAAAAAAAAAACAATGAGCACTGAAGACGAGCAATAAAAGGGACAATAAAGAACCTATACTGAGAATACACAACACTCTTACAACTAAATAATGACAAATAACCAATTTTTTAAAAAAGGACAATAGATTTGAACAAACACTTCACCAAGTTATGGCAAATAAGAAAATGAAAGGATGCCCAGCATCAATAGTCATTAGGGAAATAAATATTAAAACCACAATGAGACACCCAACTAAATGATTAGTTGTGTTTTTTTTTTTT
>NW_007740725.1:0-2490 GCF_000696425.1 Galeopterus variegatus | reverse complement strand
TTTTTTTTTTTTAACTGAAAATACCAAGTACTGGCAAGGGTGCAAAACATCTGGAACTATCATACATTGCTGGTAGGAATGCAAAATGGTATAACCACCTGGAGAAACAATTTGAAAAGTTTCTTAAAATATTAAACATACACCTACAATATGACTGAGCAACACAAATTCTAGATACTTCCTCAAGAGAAATGAAAATATATGTCAATACTAAGACCTGTGTGAGAATGTTCAGAGCAGTTTATTCATAATTACCCAAACCTAGAAACAACTCAAGTGAGCATTTATTGGAGAATGGATACACAGATCGTTGTATATTCATCTTATGGAATGTCACTCAACATTGAAAACAATACACTCCTGATATTACATACAACATGCTTTAATCTCAAAAGCATTATTCTAAGTAAAAGAAGGCAGACACAAAAGGCTACATATTGTATGATTCCATGCATATATATAACTTTCTAAGAAAGACAATGGTTTAGGGACAGAAATCAGATAAGTGGTTGCTAGTGGCTGGAGGGTCAGGTGGAGATATCGACTACAAAGAGGCATAAAGGGACATTTGGGGTGACAGAAATACTCTATCTTGATTGTGATGGTGGTCACACGACTATATTTACCAAAACTCATACAACCATACATCTAAAAATTGAATTCACTGTATCTAAATTAAATCTTAATACATCTGACTTTAGAAATTAAATCTTACATACTGTTCGAGTTCTCTTTGTTAAATTTGTTTTATTCCTCCTTTGTTCTGGTAGGAATTTATTTCAATGTCTTTATCATTGCAAACTTTTATTAAACAATGTTTACTTGTAATAGTGCTGGATGAAGTGTGATACTTATATTGAGTATTTGCCTTTAGTTTGTTATTGGTCTGCTATGGGATAAGAAGCTTTCTCCAGCATGTAAATAATCATACCACTTTCTTCACTGTAAATAGCAACAACAACAAAAATTTAACTGTAACAAGCAATTCGTTTAGTGGTATAGTTGATTCACTTTCTGACTCAAGCTCCTGAGCAGGATTGTCCTAAACTCTTTAAAAGCTGAAGTTTTTTGACACTCCCTTAAAGAATGTTTGACTAAATATTTATACTTGATTTTGAACAAAATTCATTCAAGACTAAAGAACTCATTTTCAAAATGTTTAGAACCACAGTAGGACACTTAGGTTGATTTACAATGTAGCTAGCCAAAAGCTCAAACATTTCTAACATCCTTTAACTGCAGACAAGAGAGAACACTTGCATACTCTCTCGGAGAACCGATATTTTGCATTCAACATTCATTACAAAAAAATTGTAACTCAGTTAATACGTACATTAACTGGTTTTGTATATGAATGATATAATGTATATATACATGTGTATGAGTATATAAATAAAAATGTTTGTGAATTTTGAGAACTTCATCAAAATTTACCTACAGTAAGCCCTGGCAAGGGCAGAGAAGGAAGGAAGAATTGTCAACAAATAATGTAATCTATCACAGTATACCATATTCACCGAGGACGAAAATATTAACTTAACTGTTAATTAATTCAATCATTCCTGAACATATTCACCAAACAAATATTTTCCAAGTATTTGAGATATGCCAGGCACTGAACTATATGCTTTCTGCTCCTGAAGGTTATTTTCTTAATTGTTCGAAGGAAAGAAAACTAGAAGCAAAGTAAAAGCCCATAACTCATACTGCCTTGTTGTTTCTCATAATTAGGACTAAGTCTACTTTATAATATACACTCTCTGGAACAAGGGAATTGTCGAGAAGTAAAAAAGCCACAAATGTCCAGGACCATTTATTTTTTTTCTCATGTAATTTGGACAGAATAAAAACACTTTTTTTTGTAAATTTAAGTTATTTAATCTTCCTATTATAAACTATAAAAAGCTGAATAAGAATTATTTCATCTTCTCTTCATATGAGGTATTAGTATTTGTTAATTATTTATATACATCCCAGTACACAATGATTTGAAGCCAGAAAATACTTGACGTATACATGATAATATAGAATTAAAAGGTAAAAACAGAATAAGAATACAAATTGAATGGAAGGTCAAGGAAAAATTAATAAAAAAATGTGGGACATACAGGTGAACACAATTATTAAAATTGTGCAATAACTTTGGCACTGAGTTGCCTAGTAGCCAAAGTGGAACGTTTTCTTTCCATAATTTCTTATCTATAGGAATACCTAAAGATATCTGGGAAAAGCTCAGTGCAAGCAAGTTCCACACAAGACAGACTTTTTTGTTTTTGGGGTTTTTTTGCATAGCAGTAAATACGTAATTGTAATTTCTTTGTGCCCTCGCCTGCCAGCCCTTCCCCTGCCCGACCCAGCTTCCTTTGGAGCAGTTCCTCTGGCCGTTAAATGCATGGCTAAAGTAGAATCTTCTGCAAATAAAATTGCAACCCTTACTGTTAACTCTTAAGCTATTTATATTAAACTATTTAAATATTTACCTTGATGAAA
>NW_007740724.1:27349-28716 GCF_000696425.1 Galeopterus variegatus | reverse complement strand
GCAGCAAATAAATGGGAATTTGAAATTAAAAGCACAATATCATTTACATCAGCATCAAAAATAAATGAAATGCTTATGTGTAAATCTAAAGAAGTACATACAAGAACTTTATCAGGAAAAGATAAAAGAAATCAAAAATCTAAATAGAGAGTTATTATGCATTCATGGATAGGAAGACTCAATACTGTTAATACATCAGTTCTTCCCAAATTGACCTACAGGTTCAATGCAATCCCAATCAAAATCCCAGCAAGTTATTTTGTGAATATTGACAAACTTATTCTATAGTTTACATGGAAAAATAAAAGGCCAAAAATAGCCAATACAATACTGAAGTGAAAAAACAAAGTCAGAGGACAGACACCATTAAACTTCAAGACTTAATAAATCATAGTATTGGCAAAAGCACAGACAAATAAATCAGTGGAACATAATAGAGAGCCCCAAAATAGATGCATTCAAATAATCAATTGGTCTTTCAAAGAAACAAAGGCAATTCAAAAGAGAAAGGAAAGTCTTTTCAACAAATGCTGCTGGAAATCTGGACATCAATATGTGGGGAAAAAAAAAAGAAAGAAAACGTAGACACTTTCCTTACATCTTTCACAAAAAAAAAAAAAANTGGGCCATAATAATCATATACAGTGTATATTGACAAAATAAAAATTTAACAAATAAAAAAATCAATTCATACAATTTGTCACGTTGACAGCCTAAAGAAGAAAAATCATGTGGTTATATCAATAGATAAAGAAGCATTTGACAAATGCAGCACCCATTTATAATAAAAACTGTTGGCAAATTAGCAATAGAGGAGAACTTTCTTAACTTGATAAAGAATAGCTACAAAAAACCTATAGCTAACATCACACTTAAGAATGAGAAGCTAGACACTTTCCTCTAAGATCAGTAAGAAAGCAAAGATGTCCCCTCTCATGACTCCTACTCAACATCATACTGGAAGTCCCAGATAATGTAATAAGATAAGAAAAGGAAATAAAAGGTATACAGATAGGAAAGAAGAAATAAAATTGTCTTTTTGGGTAGGTGGCATACTTGCTTACGTAGAAAATGCCAAAGAAACAACAACAAAAAATTCCTGGAACGAGTAAGCAATTATAGCAAGGTTGCAGGATATAAAATTAATATACAATAGTCAATTGTTTTCCTATATACCAGCAGCAAATAAATGGGAATTTGAAATTAAAAGCACAATATCATTTACATCAGCATCAAAAAGAAATGAAATGCTTATGTGTAAATCTAAAGAAGTACATACAAGAACTTTATCAGGAAAAGATAAAATAAATCAAAAATCTAAATAGAGAGTTATTATGCATTCATGGATAGGAAGACTCAATACTGTT
>NW_007740724.1:23172-26226 GCF_000696425.1 Galeopterus variegatus | reverse complement strand
AAAAAAAAAAAAAACTCTAAACTAATCACAAATCTAAATGTAAAACAGAATACAATAAAACTTTTAGAAGATAGCATAGAAGAAAATCTAGGTGACCTTGGATTAGGCAATGGCTTTTTAGATAAAACCCCAAAGGTTTTCTTAGATAAAACCCATGAAAAAAATAATGGATAATCTGGACTTAAAATTTAAAACTTCTTCTATGTGACATTGTGACTGCAGAGATGAGGCAGAGACTAGGGGAAAAACAATTGCAAAACACGTATCTGCTAAAGGACTGATATACAAAATATACACCAAAAGATTTACAGATGTCAAATGAGTATATGAAAAGATGCTCAACACCATATGCCAATTACCGAATTACAAATTAAAGCAACAGTGAGATACTACTGCACACCTATTAGAATGGCCCAATCTGGAACTACAGCAGACATTATTTAAAAAGAGGAAAACAACTAATTGTATTAAGACTATTTGGTCTCTATTGATAGAAACCCATCCTAGAAAGGTAAAGTGAAACGGAAATATACTGGTTAGCATGCTGAATAGGATACACAGGTAGCCTGTAAAATCCAAGAATGAGTCTCAGAAACAAGAGCCCCATTTTGCTTCTTTTTCTTTGTTGTCTCATTTCTATGTGCCCCTGCATATCTTTACTTTATAGGGGTCTCTGATGAGTACCCCCAAATCATAGCAACTTCCTTCCTTCCCTAAGATTCTAAACAAATAAATAATTAGAACAAGCACATAAAAAAGCCCTACGGGAGATCCAAGTATCATCTTCATGTCCAAGAGAGGTTAGGTGGGAGGATGCTGCTTATTTAGAAGGCAGATAGGACTGTGAACTTAAGAACCCACCAGATTTACTCACACAGGCAAAACAACACATCACTGGAAGGGCTTTCTGTCTCCTACGCACAGCTCGCTTCCAAGAGAAAGAAGAACAGGAAAGAAGGAATAGCTCATCTCTCACCCTGCCCCTGGAGGAGCAAAGCTCACTGGAAGGCTTCATTTACCCAGTTAGTTTTCCCACACCCACCAGTCAGATGTAGTCCAGCTTCCCTGAGACAGAGTGAGTAAAGGGTAGAGAAAAACCAAGAGTACATTTATGGGAAATTCTCTTCTCAGGGCAACCAGAGCAGTGGAGACAAGGACCTTCCCTCCAACATATTCTTCTGTACAGCTTTCTCCATGTGGTGAAAAGGATGGGACTAGCAGCCTCAGACTTCAATACTGTTAATACATCAGTTGACACCACCAGGACAGTGTCCTTAAACAACCCCACAGAATGCATCTGATTGGCCTTGGTTGGGCCACCTGCCCATCCCTAACACAATGTCACTAAGTTTAAGAGAATGGGACTTGCGGGTTTGCCAAGCTTGAACATCAGGCACCCAAGGAGCAGGGCTTATTTCTAGAAAAAAGGGTATGTGAAGATTTTCTGAACAATCTGCAATGCTCATCAATTTGAAGAGTAGTGAATTCAGAAATACACAAATATTGTTACATCTGACCTCTAAAACCATGCTATGAAAGGTCAAAAGAAAAGGCAATAGTACCTGTAATTTATACTGAATGGTCTGGCTCATAGTAGATGCTCAATAAATGTTTGATGGATTCAAAAATTAGGGGGGGAAACCCCAACCCTGTGATGTTGACACTACTATCCCCTCTTTACAGAGAAAAAAAAATGGAGCCAAGAGGTTAAGGAACTTGACCAAGTTTACATAGATAGTAAATGGAGGAGGCAGGATTCAAACCCAGGCCTCACAGTAAAGCACCCTGTCTGGGGGATTACAATCAGCCAGCGCTTATTAGTGGTCTGCATATCACCCCTGGATTGCCTTTTCTCTCTTACTTCAAATATTGAAGTTCTTAAGAATAGAACTTCTGCTTTAGATCCTAACTGCTCCCTCCCAAGTAACTCCCCAGTTTTAAGAGTCTGGTTTAGTAGGTATTGAGTGGGGCTCAGGAATCTGTATTTTAGCTACAGCTGTGAAGTGAGAGCTCCTTTTGGAGGTCTGCAAAGCCACTAAATCTGACCACACAACCTCCAGAAAATAATAACCTCCTCTTCACTTCTGCTTTTTAAATCTTGCCCAAGTTCTTCCCATTGGTAAAGTCTACACAGTACTATTCAAGAAAGTAAGCTGTGCTGGTGCTACCTTGACCACAGAGAGTCCAACACCCAGCACATACATACACACTCACACATCCACACTTTGTATCTAGTTTCAAGGGACATTTGGATGACCTGCACCCATCCACGGATAATCACTGATTAGGAATCTTCAGAATTAGGAAGAAATTTCCCAGTAAAAGAATTTCAAGTATGAGACAAGACATGGGTAGAACCATTGCCTCCACTGAATACAGATGTTTCGATTCTAGGTGTAACATTTCTGCCAACAGGTAGTTCGGATGTTTCTTACAAACCTCCATTCATGAGGAATGTGCTTCTCTGAATGTATAGACTGTTTATATTAACCCCCAATCCATCTACCTGTAGCTTCTAATCACTGATCCCGGTTTAATCCCTAGAGCACAAATATATCCAAGCAAATTATTATTTCAAATGGCAGCCCTTCAAATATTTGAAGTCGCTGGTCATGTTCTCTGGAGTTTCTCTTTTCCAGGCCATTAGCAATTTTAAGCATGGCTCATTTGACATGGCTGAAGTCTCTTGACCATTTCAGCTCCAATTTGTTCACAAAAATATTTACTGGACATGGTTGCAAGGAGCTAAATACTTTCCCAAGAAAGAACTGCTCCTGCTGGTTTCTGATACTGGCTCTGCAACTTACCTCTGGGTGAAATGGGGAAAATTCATCTCATTGACACCATCGGAGACTTTGGTTAGAATCTCTAAATTTCATTCTATGGCATCATTCATCTCTTCCATCTGTATCTCTTTCTCCTTTTCCTTTTGTCACTGAATCATTGTTTTCCTCCCTGACTTTCTGATCCCTCTGACTGTTTCTCTCTTGTCTTGCATGGTCTGTTTGTTTCACAGAGTCTGGCTTTATTGTTTGTTTGTTTGTTTGTTTGTTT
>NW_007740724.1:5293-23055 GCF_000696425.1 Galeopterus variegatus | reverse complement strand
GCTAAATACTTTCCCAAGAAAGAACTGCTCCTGCTGGTTTCTGATACTGGCTCTGCAACTTACCTCTGGGTGAAATGGGGAAAATTCATCTCATTGACACCATCGGAGACTTTGGTTAGAATCTCTAAATTTCATTCTATGGCATCATTCATCTCTTCCATCTGTATCTCTTTCTCCTTTTCCTTTTGTCACTGAATCATTGTTTTCCTCCCTGACTTTCTGATCCCTCTGACTGTTTCTCTCTTGTCTTGCATGGTCTGTTTGTTTCACAGAGTCTGGCTTTATTGTTTGTTTGTTTGTTTGTTTGTTTGTTTGTTTTAGTCAACTTATATTTCTCTGTCTCCCTTTATGTTCCTCAGTCCACCTCCATCTCCTTCTATCTTTCTCACAATGTATGTGCAAGGACTTGTGTGAGGGAAAAAAATGTCAAAATTAGGACAGAGCAGCTCTGGGTGTGAGTCTCAGAAGCTGGTGGAAAGTTTTCTACCAGCCAAATTCAGCTCTATTAATTGGCTCCATCCATCCAGATTCCCAGACCGTAGCCTCCTCCAATCTAGCAGGTGATATAAGACCTGGGAAGCCAGGGATACTGGAAAAGTTACTGCACCAAGAGCTAATGGCCTATGAAATGAAAACGCTCAGCCCACCTGCTCTGCGCAGTTATCTCACAGTAGGGACCTGCAGCTGGCCCAGACCAACACTGAAGGAAAACAGGAGGAGACCTGTCCCAGATCTGAGTCAACAGAGGAAATTAACAGAGTCTGCCAAATGCAAACAGATCAGGCCAAGATTCTTCCCTCACTAGTGTCATCCAGCCTCCAAATCTGCCCACAGTATGAGGTTCCAAGAACCCCAAAGAGTTCGCAGATCTGGGTTTGACTCACAGCTTTCCCACAGGTGGTGACCTTGGGTAAGTCATTTCCACTTTCTGGGCCACCATGAGGAGCATAAACTCATCATCTGTTTCTAGAGTTGCTTCAATAATAAGGTTTTTATAAAGGGAATTGGCCCATTTTGTTTCCCTGTAATTTTGATATCTGCTGCCGATACATAAGCATTTATACTGCTTTTCCATAGGATTAAGAAGCTCAGCAAGAAAGAAAAACTGAGTGAGAGTAACATTATGAGAAAGACATGTATGGGTGTACTTCGAAAAATTGATAGAAAAATGAAATTAAAATACAATATTAACATTTCCATGAACTTTTTGATGTACTGTCACATTCTCCCATTCTCAAAAAGAAATCTAAGCAGTTACAAAGTAGGCAGAGGCTTCAAGTTCTTCTTCTGAGCTATGCGCATGACTTATCTGCAGAGTATGTTCCCGGAGAGCTGCTTTATCTCACTGTACTCACTGTACCACTCACGGTGCCCATCCCTCCTGCCTCAAACTACTGGCCCGCCTGCACTTCCCTGCTCAGGAAAGGAGCACTACCAGAGCCTTTCTTCAGGGGAGGCTTCCTACTGAACCGAAAAGAAAATCTATCCCAAGAGATGCCATCAATAGGCTGGTCAGTGATCCTTGAGGCAGCCTGGAGCAAAGGCCATAAAGAGGGAGAGAGTAATTAGTGAAGCCAATTATACAAGTTCCCTCTGGAATTTGTGGTGGAGGCTTTTGAAAGAATTGGCCAAGCACAAATGAGAAGGGTATGAAGCAGGGACATGGAAAAAATTGGAGGTGCCTAAAGAAAGACCATCTAATCTGTAAGAAAGAGAATAGCAGTCCTGCATCTAGGCAGCTCCTGGCAGCATCTCAGGTCAGCAAAATTCCAGTCTGCAGGAATCCTTACAATGGCCTCTCTTGTCTTAAGGCATCCTGAAGAAGAGTGCCCCCAGCAACTCAACGAGCCTCACCAACACACACGGGTGAGAAGAACATTAAGGCGCAGGCATTGGCGTCAGATGTCTTTCCTTAAAAGTCTGTGTATATAGGTACCAGAGACACCAATGGTATGGCCTCTTGAAAAGAACATAAAATCCTACCTGCTGGAAACCCAGAACCTAGAAAACTTTATAGCTTACCCCAAACCTAGAGAACCTTGGGTCAACAAATTTAAGGGACACCATGTAGAAACATTAACTGGTCCAACTATTGGTTTTCCAGTGAAATAATTTATCTTTAAAATTAAGGAGCAGGGGCCGGCCCGGTGGTGCACTGCTACAGTGCGCCGCTTGAGAGCGCGGTGGCACTCCCACCGAGGGTTCAGATCCCACATACAGACCAGTTCCCGCTCACTGGCTGAGCGAGGGGAGGGTGCAGCACCGAGGGTTGTGATCCCGTTGCCGGTCTCGGTCCGGTAAGGGCGCGACACTGAGGGTTGCGGTCCATTGCCGCCCGCTCACTGGCTGAGCGAGGGGCGGGTGCAGCACCGAGGGTTGTGATCCCGTTGCCGGTCTCGGTCTGGTAAGGGCGCAACACTGAGGGTTGCGGTCCGTTGCCCGACACAAAAAAAAAGGAAGAAAAAAAAAATTAAGGAGCATGTAAGTGAAAAGCTAGATTTCAAATCTCTTAAGAAGCAGAGGATTGTTTATCTCATTTTTCCATTAATAATTTCCTCTTGACCTAATCATCCATTGATGGACATTTGAGTTGACTCCATGTCTTGGTTTTGTACACATGCATCCAAATATCATATCACAATGTACCCCATAAATACATACAATTATTATGTGCCAATTAAGGAAAAAATTTAATAAAATGGAAAGAAAATTTTTAAATAACAAGAAAAGAAAGGAAGTCCACCTTGAGCCCTCTTTCACATGCACCCTCCTTTTGGGCGCAGGGGTGCAGTGAGATACAGTGCAGTATGCTTATGTTCTGGAATCAGACACACCCAATCTTTCTGCACTGCACATCAGTTGCGTTCATCCCACTTTCAGCAGCTCTGCTTCCTTTGACATATTATTCTCTCTACTCTTCCAGTCTTGTGATTTTTTTTTTAATGTTTTGTTTTGTTTTTATTGGTTATGAATATTCATGGGGTACAAAGCAAATTGTCACCACTCATGCCTAAGATGTGATGGCCAGATCCATACTGGCAGCATGTCCATTACCACGAATTGTGACTATACCCTGTGTCCCCCACCCAATTATCCCCTCAATCATCCCTGGCGTCCCTCCCTATCCCCCTGACCCCCACTCCACTTTGTATCCCTAGGTATGTTCTCTCCCTTTGCAAGTCCAATGCACCACTGTGGTCTTTCTTTCCTTTCTTCTTTATCTCCATCTCCGACTTATGAGAGATTACATTTCAATTAAAATACTGTATCTTCCTGGTGACTGGGAGGGTAGGAAGAAGAACAAAGGAATTTGGCTCAGCCGAGCATAGGATCCAGTTCACTAGACCACAGGTTTTGGTCGTAAGCATGTAGCCTGAGCAAAGCTAATCAAAATCATTCTTTGGATTGTTAGGTTTGGAGTTGGAAGAAAAGGGTCCTCACTTTTCAGGTCACACAGATGAAAGTATATAAAATGGTGTTTTCTGGCAGCCATCTTTTCTCCAGGTGGGGACAGTCAGAGGGGCAGTGGGGTGCCACGAGGGACAACTAGTGCAAATTATAGTACTAAAATCCCTGAAGCATGGGACAAAAAACAGATCTACTCTTAGGGTCTGACATATATAGTTTTCTCTTCTCTCTATTAATTCCATATCTCTCTATAAAATATAGAATTTTTTTTTTCGTTAAATTTTTTATTTTGTCAATATACAATGTATATGATTATTATGGCCCATCACCGACACCTCCCTCCCTCCTCCCTCTCTCCCCTCCCCCCCAAGAATGTCCTTTCCGTTTGCTTGTTGTAACAACTTCATGAAAGTATAGTTGTTATATCTTCTTCCCCACCCCCACCCCCGGTTTATTTTTGTGTCTGTGTGTATGTGGGTGAATTAATTTGTTTGGTTTTTTTAGCTCCCACCAATGAGTGAGAACTAAAATATAGAATTTTACTTCTGTATGTATATAGGTATTCTGCTTCATACATATGAATATGTATATATATATTACACATGTAATATATAATATATATGTGATATATTATATATATTATAGATATGTATTCATCTTTATCTGTGTAAGCAATAAAAGACAGGTATAGAAAACTGTGGGTTGGCCAGATAGTTTCAGGAAATTAGATGCTGAACTAAGAATAAGGATTAATCATCAACACCAGTGGTCAAACACAAACCCAGGTAAAAAGCAGAATCCAGTAAAGTCTCCAAGATTAACCAAAGGTACCCAGAAGAAAGCTGAGTGGGCAGACTGAATCTCCTCTCTACAGAAAGATAAAGCCTTTGGATAATGCTTCTAATTATCATGAAATGATACAATGAAGTAAACAGCAAAAGGAGGTAGGATATCTGGTGAAAAAGACTTGATGGCTGTGGGGGCAGGAGTGAAGGGGCCAAAGAAGGAGATAGGAAGGAAGAGGAAAAGGAGGGAACCCTCTCTCTTTATTGCTAAGCCCGAAGTCCTGCTCATTGAAAGTGCAGACCATGAGCTCCGTGGAGAGGCAAAGGCTTCAAGAGGGAGCAAGGCAAAAGCAGCTCTAGCTCCACTAACCACGACTTGCCAGGAAAGATCACAGACCACCTGCGGGGAGGCTGAGAAAATAGCCTTCTAGTGGAATTTGATTTGATGCTAATAATTTGGGGCCCTGTAGAATCACGCTGTGTGACTGGAATTTACTATCAAGAGTTTAAGTCAGGTGAGACAAAAAGCACTGGACTTCTCACCTATTTAGGCCAGTTTGAACTGAGGTTCTGTCATATATAAATAGTGCATTCTGAATCCCAGCACCTCTCTTTTCTATGACCTTGAACAAATAAACTCAGCTACTCATCTGCATTAGAGCAATAATAGTTGAGAGAGATCATGTGACAATCAAATATTGTACATAGCCCAGGACCTAGCACAGAGCTTGCAGGTAGTATCCATTGTAGTGCTTATGTCTCTCTCTCTCTGCCTTGGCCGAATGGCACGTGAGTCTTGGAGTTCAGGTTTACTCCCAGTGGCTGGGTGGGATGTCAGTTGCCCACAGCATAAGGGTCTGTGGTTTTGAAGCCCAACTGGAAGTTCAGGCTCTGTGGACTGGGTTATACCTGTGACTCTGACTCTGGGAGGCTGAGCACGGCACTGGCCTGATTGTGAGAACAAATGCTCTAGAGTTTAGGCCCCAGGGAGAAGAGTATGGTTGTTATTCAAGAGCAGAGCAAATGGGGCTCAGTAGAGCCAGAGATGAGGAACCTTAGCGGTGCCTCCAGCCCTTGGAATGGTGGGACTAGGCCATATTTCAGCCTTTGTGAGGCCAGATGCAGTGGCAGCAAGAACCTAGAACGGTGGGGTACAATGATGCTTGTGGGGGATAGGGGTCGGCACAGCACTGACTTCACTCCCCAGAGGAAGGGGTGTCTCAGCAGCTCAATCTCTAGAGGATTAGTCCAGCTCCAGAGAAGCAGAGTCCTAGGATTATTCAGACCCTAGGGCTCAGACCTGTTCATTTCCCTGAGATATGAGGTGCCACACCAGCTCAGCCCTGGGATGCGCACCTGCTCAGATTGGCCAAGCAGCTTCTCAACCCAAACAGCAATTCCCAGGGGGTGATGTGCACCTTCAGCTCAGTCTTGGGGAGGTAGGACACAACCACAACTTGGATGGGTAGTTAAAGATACCCCCAGAAGGGCCGGCCTGGTGGTGTACTGCTACAGTGCACCGCTTGAGAGCGCAGCAGTGCTCCCGCCGAGGGTTCGGATCCCACATACAGACCAGCCGCTCACTGGCTGAGCGAGGTGCGGGTGCAACACCGAGGGTTGCAATCCCGTTGCCGGTCACGAAAAAAGACAAAAAGGAAAAAAAAAAAAAGATACCCCCAGAAGGAGTATGCAACTTTGCAGCTTCAGTTCCAGCCTGAGAGGAAGAACTGCTCCAAGCAGGAGAAATAGGTGGAGCAGTTCGTCCACCACGTAGTCACTCAGGGTAGAGAGCTCCAGCTGCTCTCAGCTTGGTCTGGGGAGGTCAGTTCAATGGCGGCTTAGTCTATGGGATGAAAGGGTATCACCTACCCCAGGTAAGACACCCTCCAGCAGCAGCTCCAGTTCCAAGATGGTGTGGTAGCCAAGCAAGCCACAGAGGGTGGGGCACAGTGTGGGCTCCTCTGAGGGAGCACAACCGTGTGGACTCCAGGCAGCTCCCTCTGCTGGGCTTACTGCCTGTGAGGGTTGCCAGGGTCCCAGTGATGAGGACTGTAGGTGTCTAAGGTGTGGACAGGGCTGCTGGGTTCTCTTGCTTTTCTTCTCCCCACAGGCAGGAGTGCCTCCTGGTCCTCTGCTGCTCCTGGTGGGGAATGGAGTGGTGGATCCGGGGTATTTCCTTCCGTTCTCTATGTGGCTGTTCTGAGTGTCTGTGATCACCAGACTTTCTATTACTCCCTCGATGTGTTCCAGTGCTCTCCTTTAGTTATTTTAATTCAAGCATAGCTGTTTATCCATTGTTTTGTCTGTCTTTGTGGGAGCCATATTCTAGACGTAAATTTGCCTGTACGAAGTCTGAGAAGTCCCATGATAGGCTGTCTGCAAACTGGATGCTGATAGCATGGCTCAGTCCAAATCTGAAAGGTTCAGAACCAGGGAGTGAAGTCGATGGTGTAATTGTCAGTCTGAGGCCAAAGGCCTGAGAGCCCAGAGGTGCTGCTGATGCAAGTATGGAGCCCAAGGCTGAAGAGTCTTTAGTTCTGATGTCCACAGAGAGGAGAGGAGAGTATATCCCAGCTGTAGCAGAAAAGCTGAATTGTTAATGACGAATATTGATAGCAACAAGAAAAAGTGGAGCGGGGATAAAAAGGACAGAATGGAGAAGAGGGGCAGAAAGTAGGCATCTTTTAAAAGTGGGTATTTATACCACCCCATCAACATCACGTTTGAGGAAAATTTTTTAAAGGTGTCAAAACTACTTCCACTCCTCACAACCAGACCAAACGCCAAATGAGCACAGCAAAAGCCATGAACAAGCAAACCAGCAAAAATAGAATGACAGTCATGACAAATATGTGTTTTCTGATACTTCTGCCAAAACTGTAGGGAAACTGAGAAAATCTACAGATGCAAGCCTGACATCATTTCATGGCACTTTACAGTGAACAAAGCACTTTGTCAGGTGTCGTCTCATTTGTTCCTCACAAAAAAATAAAAACAAAAGGTATAGGTCAGAGCAGGGATGTTTAGTATATACCAAGTTTATCGAAGCTTATTTGCCATTATAAAATTAAAACATGTTCAACCACCAAAAACTGTGCATGACCAAAAATAAAGAAGCAAAAGGGAGGAAAAAATCAACCAATCCTATTCTTTCCCTCTCATTCCCATCCCACCCTACCCCGAAGCAAACATATGTTCGTGTATTTATTTCTAGTCATGAATTTTTAAATGCTTTTACATCATTAAGATCACACTGAAAACATACTCCTGTAAGTTGCTTTTGTCACTTAATCTTATAGCCTGATCAGTTGTCCAAGTATCTACACTTTTTGTAAACATCAAATGTACTAAAATTTAACCATTTCCCTGTTGTTGGACACTGATTATTTCCAAATTTTTACTGTTATACATACATGAGACATATAGACAGATCTTACTGTTATGCTGTTATATATGTGTGTGTGTATATACATATACTAGTATGTATACAGTTGTCCCTTGAACAATACAGATTTGAACAGTGTGGATCGACGTATACACTGATCCTTTTCAACAAGTACGTTGGCAAACCTTTTGGAAATTTGCATCAACCTGAAGAAACTCATGAACCATGTAGCCCAGAAACACTGGTGAATGTAGGCATTGACAGACAAACCATCCCATAAACAGACAACGTAAATCCACACTGTTGCTAAATGCAGTACAGCACTGCAAATGTCTCCTCTGTTCTATATGATTTTCCCAAAGACATCCTCCCCCCTCTAGCTTACTCCATTATAAGAATACAGTATATAATGCACACAACATACAAAGTACGTGTTAATCAACTGTTCGTGTTATCAGCAAGGCTTCCAGTCAACAGCAGGCCACCAGTACTCAAGTTTTGGGGGAGTCAAAACTTATACACAGATTTTTAACTGCACAGGGGGTTGGCACCTCTAACCCCTGCATCGTTCAAGGGTGAACTGTAGATGCATACATATTGTCCTAGTTGCCTCAGGCTCCTATAACAAAATACCATAGATTGGGTGGCTTAAACAACAGAAATGTATTTCTCACAGTTCTGAAGACTGGAAAGTTCAAGATCAAGGTGCTGGCCAATTTGTTGTCTGGTGAGAACTTTCTTCCTAGCTTCCAGGTGGACGCCCTCTTGCCATATCCTCACATGGCCAGTGTGGGGGAGAAGAAGGCAGGGAAAGCAAGCTCAAGTCAGTTATATGAGCCAATAAATTCCCTTTATTGCTTAAACCAGTATGAATTTTTTCACACTTGTGACCAAACTAGTCTTCATTAATATTGGTATCCATAAAGGTTAACTGAATTAACTCAAGCCAAAAGCTAGTAATTGGCAGAACAAGTATTAGAAGCTATGTCCCTTTGAGCCCAGTGTTCTTTCTATAATGTGCCTCTGCCCCAAGATCTGGGACTTTCACTGCCCTACCCTTTCTATCTCTTTGAATGAAGAGAACTCAGTGATCTCAGGGGGAACTTTAGGCATGTCATCAAGCCTATAATGAAACAGAAATAAGAGCCAGTAAGAGTAGATGATAGGGCTCCCTTCTAGTACAGAATTCTTTGCAGATTTGACTCTATCTATTCCTGTTTTAGAATTGTCTTGTCAATTTTAGTATCTGAATTTTTCATTGTGAGTGAAAGCCCTAAATCTAGGGACAGCCACAGCTTGGTCACTGCCCTCATTAGAAAATTACTGTACTTTGCAAACCTTACCAAGGACAACTACATATTCAGCTAATTCTGTTCCATCTGTACATGTGTCTTTGGTGAGTTCAAGGATTTGGGGGCTTACCAAGGACAGATAGGATCATGAGATGGCTGTTTTGCACAACAAGCTTTATTGGGCTGGGCTTAGATAGATTTGCATGAGAACGGAAGTCCCTCACAACAGGAGCCCTTCAAGAGACAGCTGGTATGGGCCACCACCCAGAAGGGAAAGAGAGTAAGAGAACTCCTTAGGGAGATGGGAATTAAAGAGATTTAGGTACATTACTTAGGTGAGTTTGTTTAGCAGCAAGCTGGGGAGTCTCTATCAGAGAGCTACGAAGGTCAGCCGTGATACAGGGCCTTTTAGAGCCCCAGCGTTTGTCTTATTTATGGCTAGAGGTGTTGGGTGCAGTGTCAGAAGGTAGGCAAACCAGGCAGGTTCCAAATAGCTAAAAATAGCTTATCTGGACTATATATAAAGCAGTGGATGTGTAAGAATCTGAATTTGGCATCAGTGGGTCTTGAGCTCACAGTCCTAGCCTGCTGTGAAGTAAACAGTATAAGGCCAAAACACTGGATAGCTAAAAATAGCTTATCTGGACTATATATAAAGCAGTGGATGTGTAAGAATCTGAATTTTGCATCAGTGGGTCTTGAGCTCACAGTCTTAGCCTGCTGTGAAGTAAACAGTATAGGGCCAAAACACTGAGGGGATCTTTAATCCATTTATGTAACAGTGTTTGATATTCCAAGCTTTTGATTCAAGGACTTTGTCACTCACAATAAAGGAGAAAAAGTCTTTTTCTATTTTTCTATTCCTATAGGCCACAGATGGTCAACCAATGATTGCAACACATTTTGTACTCACCTGGCATGACCAAGGGACTGTTTTAAAATATTCCATTTCCTTTTTTGGCCTGAGGATTATGCTTGCTCTTTATTTTGTTATACTTTAGTCCAGTCTTCAAGTCTGAGGAAATAATTTTTTTAATGTCAATGCCCAGGCTCACTGCCAAACCAATTAGGACCTCAGAGACTGGGGCCCAGACACTGGTACCTTTTTAAAGTTCCCCCAGTGATTCTAACGTGCCGTTATACTTTAGTCCAGTCTTCAAGTCTGAGGAAATAATTTTTTTAATGTCAATGCCCAGGCCCACTGCCAAACCAATTAGGACCTCAGAGACTGGGGCCCAGACACTGGTACCTTTTTAAAGTTCCCCAAGTGATTCTAACGTGCTGGCAGGATCGAGTGACTGGTCTACAGCAAAGCAGAACAGAGTGTACTAAAACTTGAAGTCTGCAGTCCTGGCTGTGAATCCTGCCCCTGCCCCATACTTATCAGCTATGTGATCTTAAGCAAGTTTTTAAAAGTATCTAGGCCTCAGCTTACTCATTTGGAAGGGAGAAGTAGAATTTATGGGCTACTGTTAGAGACCACTCCCCCCTGCCCATCCAGTGCCCTGGGAGCACTGAGCTACTCACAGGTTTCCAAAAGGACCATGTCCTCTCTTGCTCACATGCCTTGGTGTGTACTAGCCCCCTGCCTGGAATGATCACTTGTCAGCGGGGCTGGATCCAAATCAGCCTTCAAGTCTTACCTCAAGCATCACCTTTGCAGAAAGCCTCCCCTGGCCCATACCTCATGGCTGGTTGTGTGACTCTCCCATATGCTTCTCTGTGGTCCTCTGTGGCTCTTGTGATCATAGCACCTGTCACACTACATGTTGTCATTTATGTGACTGGGAGCTCTCTGAAAGACCAGTCAAACCAATACCATAGTATTGTAGTAATTTGTTTATTTCAATGGAATTGAAATCACTTTAGTTATAATATATCATAGCAACATTCAGGCTATCTTCTGAGTCAGTAGTATGTCCTGGAAGAGTCACGTGCAGAGGGACCAGGGGGCAGCACTGACCAGCACACCATTCCCTGTCTCTCCTCCTCCATTTCATTTCCTGCTACATCTTCTCAGAGCAACACTCAGACAAAAGGCCAAAACCGACCTCAGCAAACCCTGCACTTTCCTCCTCTCAAGTACGCTATAACTAAAAGGAAGGGCTCATGTAGAGATACATGAACAGACTTGTGATTTCCCATCAAGAAATGCTTGCTCTTTCTCAGTCATTCCAGAGTCTCAGTAAATCATCTATTTGATAGGCAAGACCCAACATTTGAGCCAACAATAAAACTTTTTTCTGTGTTATAACAAAGAGTGTAAGAAGTAAGGGACCCATAATATATTGCTTCAGTCATAGCAATATCATGCCTACTAGATCTTTTTTAAGTACCAGGGTACAGTGTTGGATAAAACTCAGAGCCTTCCCTCAAAACTCTACAGTCTAATGGGAAGATGAATGGTTTTGTGGTAAATGTTTAACTACTGCCGGGTAAGGGGAGGGGACAGTGGCAAGAAGTCCTGTTTTGCAGCATTTGTCAATTTCCATGGTATAAATGCCCCTACCATGGCTGGCTTCGTTATTCTACTTTCAGGGTCCCACTCTTTCTCAATCAGTGCTATCGATTCAATCTCAGTTGTACTAGAACAGCCCACAGACTCAGTCCCAGCATTTGATTTTTGCTTACACCAGCCCTGTGACCAAAAGCAATAAAATATTATTTTAGAGCAATCAATCATAGAAAGTCCCTGAAGGAAAATTTGAAATTTTGAGCCAGAGAAAGTTTTTTTTTGTAATGCTAATGACACTTAAGCACTAGGATTTCTCACTTGCATGTGCTTCTTCTAAACATACACATATTTGCATACCTAATTTTGTGTTCAGAATTTTATATGCTTTTTTTTAAAAAAAGAGTGGTCTAAATTGTATAAACTTTATACTTCATCCCTGCTTGATCTTGCTGATTTTTTTTTCTTTAAGTTCTACATCATGGTGTAAAGTAGCTAATCCATAGTTCTTTCTTATGAATCACCTGAAGATCTTGTTAAAATGCAGCCTTTGATTCAATAGGTACTGTGTGGGGCCTGAGATTTTTCATTTCTAACAAGCTCCCTGGTAACTCTGATGCTGATGTGCCATGGATCACACTTTTTCTGGCAAGGTCTTACAACATAGTCTACAAAGCATCAGCCACTAAGTCTAGCAAAGCTTTTCTTTCATTTAAGGTTACCCCACAAGGGGTAATTTAACTGTCTGTTTTGCCACTGAGCACAATTAACTACCAGTGTCCCTTCATCCAGTGCTGACCATATCCTCACTGCCTTCAAACCTAACCTGGTCAGATTCCCAGCACTCTCAGTTTCCCTTTTTTGTGAATGCCTGTTGCTTGCAATCATGCCTAATACTAATTCCTGAATGGGTCAGGTTGCTTGTTTGAAAACAACAGAATTCGCTTTATCTAGTTAAAGCAGAAAGGAATTTATTATAAGATTTAAAGTAACTTATAGAAGTCTTAGGATCCAAGCATAGATGCTATTCTAACAGGAACTAAGCTGGTGGATTTTTCAATTTGAGACCCCAGTATCTCAGCTGCCCACCATTTAGCATCTATTGTGCCAGAGACTAGAAAGTAAGTCATTTCTCAGATCCTGGAGAACCAAACGTCTCAACCACCACCTGTGCCAAAAGATCCAGTCTCCCTACTTTGGGCTGACCCTTCACATGGCTCACTTTCTCCTTCCAAGTCTCTAGCCTGTTTCATCTGCTTGGCAGAACTTAGATCATATGCAAGAGAGTCTGAAAATGTAGTGTTTCACTTCCTTGCCTCTATAGAACAGAAAGGCATGCTAGAAAGGGGTGAAGGTGAATGGGCTAATCTGCAGAATCTGAGCATGTGACAAATGTTCTTGAATAAGTGAATGGGAGTCCTCTGACTTCATTTGCTTATTCATGGTCCTGATCTCCATGACAATATCAATTGAGACAGCCTTTGACTTACTGTATACTGATTCCAGCTACACCTTCACGTGGCTATTTACCTCTGAAGTCCATCACCCGCTGATCACAGTCTCTGTGTCCCCTTGGTTCAGATTCTTGGGAGAGAAATACATTTTTCACTGGCTAGCCAATAGATTTGATTCTTCCCAGGTCAAATTTCATCTCAGTTCCAGTGTTCTATGGCTATGGAGATTCAAGTGGTAAAAATCTAACATCCTAAACCAATCCCTTCTAGGAAGGGGAATTTCTGAGGGGGGAAAGGAGGAATTTGAAGTAAGAAAATCACTCTCGAGCCTGTCAGCTAATGACTCCTGAGCTCAGTTTCACAGAAGGAATTGGCATTCTCAAAGTGGAGAGAGAAGACTGTTGGAGGTGGAAGAGACAGACACGCAGGGGCATGGAAATGTGAACTATTCACTGAGCTTATCATGATGAACTGCACCCTTTCCTCCTTCCATTTAGTTCCAAATGTGTTTGCTAATATTTGCCTCTCCAAAAACTTTAAAAGCAAATATTAGCCTTCTTTCAATTACCCCCACTCAGCTCCTTAAAAAATAAAAACTCATTGCTAGCTTCTTTTTCTTTATTTTTCTACTTCTTTATAAGCCTTATGACTATTTTCAGACATGCTGCTTAAATTCATTAAGAGTTTCTTCATCACTAAAGCAGGAACAGCAGAATCTACTTCTTCCAAGTTATAGTGGGAAGCAAATAGCATGCTGTGTATGAAAATACATAATGAACCTAACACCACTGCATAATGGAAGTGATTAAAACGTGATGGTCTCTGCAGCCCAGACTTTTCCAAGACATTAAAGGTGCCTCTTCACATTCGCTAATTAATCCCTCTGTGCCCTTCACACAGTAAAGGACATAATATGAGATGTGGCTTTAGACCAGGCAGCCCAATCTCAGGGAGGGTCACTGCTTCAGCCTGTGCTGGTTCAGCAGGTCTGCTCCAAAACTCAGCCCAGATGCCAAGATCCTCACCCCTTAGCTCTCACTGGGGCTTCGTATGCACTCATACTTTTTTCCTGTGACTGCTGCAGCTGCTTACCAAAGAACAGATTAAAATACAGTCTGGCCTAAGCTGAGAGCCAGTATTCCTCCTGCTGTTGGCAGGAGGGTCATGGAAGTTTAAATTTTGAATAACCTTAGATTCTCTAATCTTATCCAAACCTAAATTTGCCCCTTCTCAGGCAATGGCACCAGCAGTTATTCAGTTACTCAAGCCAAAAATTTGATATTCCTCTCTCTTTCCTTACCCATCCACCTCTTACCCATCAGCAAGCTCTGTTGGCACTACCTGAAAATTATATCCTAAATATAATCACTTATTTCAAACTCTACTGCTGTCCCCTAGTACAAGCCAAGCCATCATCTTGCCCGGGCTGTTGCAATGCCCTCCTAACTAGCCTCTCAGTTGATATGCTTGCCCCTTAATTCGTTCTCAAAAGAGAAGCTGTAGTGGTCTTTTAAAAATAAAATCAGCTCAGGGAATACTTCTGCTGAGAATGCTGCAATGACCTTCTATTGTAATTTAATCTACCCATAATCTTTACCTTGGTGGCCTGCCTCTCTCTCTCTTGTATCCCTGTTGCTTCCTGCCTTCCAACCACATTGGTCTTCTTTCAGTTACCCAAACAGGCCAAGCTTGTTACAACCCCAGGCCCCTTGTGCTGTGTATTGGTCTAGCTTTCACAGGGTAGGCACTCAGTAAGAATTTGTGATGGATGGATGGATGGATGGATGGATGGATGGATGGATGGACAAACAGAAAATAAAATGACTTTCTATGAACTCTATGGTTTTCTTCTCCCAAGTACAACTGCCTTGAGTTGAATGTCCCCCCAAAACTTATTCCCCACTGTAACTGTGGGGGGTAGGAAACCCTATCATGGTAACTGAAAGATGGGGCTTTGAAGAGGTGATTAAGTTGGTGGTTTAATGGTGGTCATTAATTAATGGTTCTGAGGGCTTTAAAAGGAGAGCACGTGAGAGTCTCTCTCTCTCTCTCTGCTTCACCATTTTCTGCCATGTGAGACCCCTGCATTGCTGTAAAGCCACCACCAAAGAAGACCCTCACCAGATGTGTTCCCTGGACTTTGGACTTCTCAGCCTCCAAAACTGTAAACAATTAATTTAGTTTTCTTACAAATTACCCAGTTCCAGGTAATTTGTTGTAAGCAACAGAAACAGACTAATATAACCACTATCTGTGGACTGAAAGCTCTGAGCAGCTTGGATCTATAAAGTCAAGGGAAGTCCGAGGATTGGGGAATCCAATTTTTAATAACACTGAGAATGAGAGGCCAGATGTCAGACAACCCCTCAATTGGCCTGGTAGTTAGGGAGGAGATATCAAGATCTTCCTAAGCATAAATCAGAGCGTACTCTGAAGGAGAAAGATTGTTAAAGCCAAGATAAGATGAGATAGGCTCAGGGACATGGACTCTCTCCCCAAACAGCACTTCTGCTCCCTCTTAATCAACCGTTAGGTTACAGCCCTGACATTGACAGAACTTCAGAGCCTCTAAGAAGCCATTACTCACTTCCCAATAATATAAGTGGAAAACACTGATCTCATTCTCAGCTGCAGAAAACAGCTCAAAATGAAGGAGGATCACCTTGAGTTTGGGCTTCCACATTTTTGCTATTTCTTTCTCTTTCTTAAGTGTAACTTATTTCAAGTTGGAACATTTATTGCCTTCTAGCAAAACCTTGGCTTAATTCATGGACCATAGAGAGTAGTCCAGATTCTGGTAATTATTAGCTTCTGAGAAAACTAGCTAAGATTTCACGAGGTCGTTCACCGCCACCTGCCTCCCACAATCCCTCCCCAAGCCCCAGTGAATCTAGGAGATAATGCTAGATCCTCCGGATTGGATATCAGTGGTGTCCTTCAAATGGCAAAGAATCAGAGCTCTAATTATCAAGTTAACTTCCTCTTTCTCCTTTAGAAAAGGATATTCTCTAACTTCATAGAGTAGGATGGAAAAACTCAAAGTCCAAAAGTCAGACCAAGTGGGCTGTGAAGTCTACCTCCAGCACCGTCTAGCTGTGTGGGCTTGGAAGAATCAATTGTCTTCTCGGGGATTATGTGTGAGAGAGAAGTAACAGTGGTACTCTGAGGAAGAAATAAGAGAAACCATATGTAAATGCACTTAACAATGTCCGTGGCATACAGAAGCTACTTTATGAATGTGTCCTTCCTTCCCCACTAGCCTCAGTATCAAGTTCTCCTTTCAAAACTCAAACATAAGCTCAGATATGTAGTCAGGTGTGAAAACAGCTCTTCCATTCCTGAGACACCTTTGCTAGGAGCTATTATTGTGGTTGAGGCTTTCTGTCGTTTTTTATGTCATTTTAAGGCTAATAACCAGTAATGCGAGAGCAGTATAGCTCAGGAGCAAAACTGCTTGGACTCTAGGCCCCTTTTGGCACTTAATTTGGTATATAATCTGTGACAAGTTAGTAACCTCTCTGTACCTCGGTCACCCCATCCATAATAATGATACAACCATCCACATGGGATTGTTGTGAGGATCCAGATGAGTTACATGCAAAGGGCTTAGAACAGCAGCCAAGACATAGTAAGCCCCGGGTAAGAGTAAGTTAGGGTTTGTGACACCTATGGTATGTGAAGTTCTGCTTTATTGAAATGCCCTTCCCTATTCATGTTTTCTGTCTTTTACCGGGATAATGATTGTTCTTTTGTATCCCAGGGATATCAGCACACACTTGATGTGAGGTAAGGTCTCCCCTGGTGTGTGGATGAGGGTGGAACTTGATCATGCAAAGGACAGTTGATCTAGAAATGGAAGTCAACCCTTAAGTGGATTGTAGAAGGAATGCCCTTTTCTTGGTAGATCTTGAGCTTTCTTGAAACTGCATCTTGAGGACTCCAGAAGTTTCAGCTGTGCTCCTAGATGGTGTGCCATCCCAGTAGATGGTACCCTCCACAAAGATTAGGTATGGGGCAAGGAAGGGTTGGGGCCTCAGAGGCTCAGACAGCATGCTGTATTTTTTAATTCAGATTACTTGGCTTTGTGCTGTTCTTTGCTTATGTCCCTTTTGTTATTTTTATGTTAGCTGTGGCAGATGGATTTTGTCTTATGTGCCAACTCCACTTGGCAGGTAGAAGTTGCTTTTATTAACAAAGAAAAAGTCTGAGGCTGTACCTGTATTCACCAGAAAATGTGTCCGTGATGGATGAGCATCATCTGCTGTGTATAAAGATTGGAGAGTACAGATAGATGAACCCATGTGCCTTGTACTGCCTTGATCTGCCCAGCCCTGTGCAGCGTCCCTGCCTTGACTCAGTTGCATCATTGGAAGCAAAGAAGTAGCCAGACATAAGCAATTCATGTTACCCTACCTGACTTGATAGGGTCCTGTCTCTCCATAAAATAATGGTCTTATCTTTTCATGCCTTTTAAATTAATTTTCTCAAAATGTTCATGATATATAAAATCTCTAGACGTGTAAACATTAATTGATGTCTTTCCCACCCCAGAGCCTCCACATGTACCTCGTATTCCACAACCTCCACCATCCAGACCAAAATACATTGTCACAGGAAGAACCCAGATTATCAAATTCTTGGCTTCTAAGATTTAAAGAGCTACAGTGTAGAACTAAAGCAGAAGGAGAGAAAGTTCATAAAGAGCACTTTGAAATTAGACTACTTGGCCTCAAATACTGGCTCTGCCCCTTACCTGGCACATGGGCCAGTTACTCAAACCTCTCTGTACTTCAATTTTCTCATCTATCAAGTATGTAATGACAAGAGTGTTCTCCTCAGAAAGCTGTAAGGATCATGCAAAATATGTAAAACACTTGGAACAATGCCTAGTACATAGTAAGCACCCCATAAATGTCACCTGCTGGGACTCTGGGGAAGAATACTAGATAAAGGAATATTTTTCTTGCCTGCATGATGTGATTAAAA
>NW_007740724.1:3217-4615 GCF_000696425.1 Galeopterus variegatus | reverse complement strand
AAAAGAAATCTGACTGGGAAAAAAAGAAAAGCATCAGAAATGCTGTCACAGAGTTACATGCTGGTGGGATCTTTGGGAACAGCGCCCCATCCTCACCCTGTCCCCCACCACATCTGGTATTATTAGCACTGCCCCACCCACATCTGAAGTAAGCACCACCTCT
This sequence comes from Galeopterus variegatus, assembly GCF_000696425.1. Taxonomy (NCBI): domain Eukaryota; kingdom Metazoa; phylum Chordata; class Mammalia; order Dermoptera; family Cynocephalidae; genus Galeopterus; species Galeopterus variegatus. The sequence goes on along the minus strand of NW_007740724.1, from coordinate 4,452 downwards.
TCCATGTCTGACATTAGCACCAAGAGTGAGTAAGGGAGTTATCAATAGAATGCAGAAGGGAAAAACTGAGGAAAGATTTCAGAGGGGCTTGTGTTTCCTTCCAGGCACTGTGCTCACTCCCTAAGTGGACACCCAAGAAAGTAAAAGAGTCCCCAGAATGGACGTCCTCACTGAGCCAGAGGGAGCAGGACCAGGTTGGGGGGGGGGGCTGAGGGAGCCCCATCTGGTCTCCTGTAGCCTCTGAGAAGAAGGGGAGCATCAAGAAGGGCATAGTGAGGAGGGATGAGAGAGTCCTATGACTCGAACAGGGCAAAGAAAAGGGGGTAGGACATAACCAGACTGCAGACAACTCCACAAAGTGCTTTATGTGTGCGTTGTGGGTTTCTGGGAGGTTGGAGGTTTGAATGGAGGCTGGGGGTGTTGGGAGAACTGAGAGGTTTAGAGTGTTTGGGAGAGATAGTATCTCAAGGTATTGAGAGACGGTACTGGCTGGAGTTTGAGGGGCTGTTCTGTCCGGTTTAGATTGGAGGGTATCGATGCTTAGTCTGGAAAATGCTGAGTATAGGCATGAGGCCCTCAAGATGGCAACTGTTATTGCTGGTGGGAATAATCTCCTCCACATTTTTCTTTGCACCATTGAACTGCTGCTTCATTCAGGATCCCTCACCTCTTTGCACATACCTTCTCTTTTTCCTGAGCTAGTTTCTCAAAGGCAAGAATCCCAGCCTTTCCCCGTGCCCCTCAGCATTTGCTCTGGATGTTAGACACTGTGTGTCCATTCTATCAGTCAGAAGGCAGCCAGGCAGAGTGATCCTACATGCCTACAGACTGTACCAGGTCTCGCTCAGGTCCCTGATCGTCTCCTGCCCCTCCGCTCAGGAGTCAGGACACAGGGATCTACAGAAAAGCTTGTGCTAACCGCGGTGTTCTAATTGCTGGCTGCATGCTCTTGAGCAGGGTGGGCCACTGTGCTGGGACCTCAGTTTCTTCATCTGCATCATGAGCAAATTAGACCACATTAGAGCAAAGCTTCTCGGGGACTCTAATAGTCATGATTTATTGATTCATCCATTCAACCTATGGCTTTGCCTTCCCCTGGCTGCCTTCCTTTCTCTTCCCTCTTTGACTCCTGCTGTTCTGTGCAGTTGAGGCTAAGAGTGACCCATGGCCCATCTCAGACAAAGCGTTTTCCCAAACTGGATTCAGAAGAAGAGCTCCTGCCGGCTGCTGCTGTC
>NW_007740724.1:0-2096 GCF_000696425.1 Galeopterus variegatus | reverse complement strand
TCGGGGACTCTAATAGTCATGATTTATTGATTCATCCATTCAACCTATGGCTTTGCCTTCCTCTGGCTGCCTTCCTTTCTCTTCCCTCTTTGACTCCTGCTGTTCTGTGCAGTTGAGGCTAAGAGTGACCCATGGCCCATTTCAGACAAAGCGTTTTCCCAAACTGGATTCAGAAGAAGAGCTCCTGCCGGCTGCTGCTGTCTCCCACTGTCTCCTGGTGCCAATCAGCAGCAGCAGCATTTGCAGAAGGACATTTTTAGAATGAGCCCTGGGCAGAGGAACAGGATTGCATAATCGCTCTGTTTCAATGAAGGAGAGGGGAGAAAGGAAGCAAGGGACAGCTTGGCAGAGACGCAGGATTTTAATGAATTGTTGAAGTGAGAACTCTCAGTATGGAGAGTTAAGACAAGATGCTGAGCCAGGCTAATTTCTCATTTGCCACGGAAATATATGCAGGAGCATTGGTACCCAAATAGGACGGATTATTTTCACTGAATCAACTAGTTGGTTAAGTTAGACAGCTGGTCAACTCAGCTAATAGTTACTTGTATGTGTGTGTATTAATCTAACTCTTTTATCTACTGCTTTGAGTTGCATGTCCCTCAAAACTTAATATTCACTGTGACTGTGGGGAGGATGGGAAATCCTATTATGGTGATTGAAAGTTGCGGCCTTGAAGAGGTGATTAGACTGTAGACCATGCTGTAGTGAATGGATTAATAATGGTGGTCAGGAGCATCGTTCTGAGGGCTTTAAAAGAAGAGCATGTGAGAGGTTGTCTCTCTCTGCTCCACCACTTTCTGCCATGTGAGACCCCTGGGTCACTGTCGCCACCACCAAGGACTTCACTAAATGTGTTCACTGGACTTCGGACTCCCCAGCCTCCAAAACTGTAAGCAGTAAATTCGCTTTATTTTATAGATCACCCTGTTTCAGGTATTTATGTTATAAGCAACAGAAATGGACTAATATATTTACTGAATGGTTGGTTATTTTCCTCAATTGCCTGAATAAACAAAGTATACACATAACCTTTAAAGGTCTGTTCAAATGTTATTNGCCATAGCGTTGTCTAAGGACCCTTCTGTCACTTACCATTTCTCCCTTGGAAAAGAGGTGTTTATAACGTGGTTATCTCCCTCATTTCTCCACAAACCTCTTAGGGCAGGATCCATGCCCAGTTCACATCTGTCCCCTTCACAGTGATGTGGGATAATACTAAGAACATATTAAACATTTAATGAAAGTTGAAGAGTGAATATTTAGGAATGAACAAGTAGATGAAAAGTGCCACATTAGCACAGTGTGTATCCCTTTAGAAAATTGTTGAGTGCCTACTGATCCATTCATTTATTTATTCAAATGAGTACTGAAAACTTAGTATGTGCCAGTTTCAATTCTAGGTACTGGGGATACAAGCAATGAACAAAAGAGACAAGGCTCCTGCCCCATGTGGCTTACATTCCGGTCAAATGATTTTTTTTAAAAAAAACTTCAAAATTCAGGTCTCTGGGAGGACACACAATACATCATGTGGCATCCGTTTATGACTTCAGCAAACACAGTGAGTCTCTTCAACCTTCTTAAGGACTGCAAAGCTTTTCCAGACTGGTTTCATAAACTGTCAGTTTCATATATGAGCCACTCACTTTCAATTTTATTCAGTTAATAATGTTCACCATCAACTAGGTAGAGATCCCTAAACTTGGATGGCAGTGATGATGTCTACTACTTATTAAAGAGCAATTCTGTCCAGGCACAGTGCTGGACACTTTTATCTCTATGTCAACCGGGGGAATAGCAGGACACTGAGGCTCAGATAAGCTTATAGGTGAAGCAGTCAGAATTTGAATGTCTTAATTCAAAAATGGTTTAACTATAAAAACTGTAAAAGAAAAATGCCAGGCATTTCTGTGGTGGTTAATAGAAATTTGGAGAATTTTTACCTTTAAATTTTCACTTAGCAAAAAAATAAAAAAGAAAAAATTACCTTTAAGGGGAATATTTTAATTTACATTTTAAAAAATATAAATGCAACTTGATCTGTACCTTTCACCATATACCAAAATCAACTCAAAATGGATTAGAGACCTAAA
>NW_007740723.1:0-28718 GCF_000696425.1 Galeopterus variegatus | reverse complement strand
ACGGAAAAAAGACAAAAAAAAAAAACAAAAAAAAAAACAATAAATTCATATGGCTTAACGTAATGCATTGTGGTTTTTTGGTCTTTTTCCTTTGCATATATATTAAGATATTTTTATGTATTTAAAAACTTCTTATACATATATTTTTGTATCTTGCTTTTATTTTGTTGTTAGATCGTGAGTATTTCCTCAAAAAGTAAAAAAACTTGATTTTGAAAGCTTGTATTAAATTCCGTCAGGAAGGTTGGACACTAAAATTTATGTAATTGATTGTTCCTACTTTTGTTTTTATTTTATTTTATTTATTTTAACTTCTCAATATATATATTATAGTTGATTTTCATGACCCCTTACCGTTCCTCTTCCTCCTCCCTCTCTCCCCTCCCCCCCAATGTCATAACTGTTCACTTGTCTTAAAAAATTCAAGGAATTGTTGTGATTGTTGTGTCTTCTTCCCCTCACCACCCTTCGTTTGTTTGTGTGTTTGTTTACTTATTTTTAGCTCCCACAAATAAGTGAGAACATGTGGTATTTCTCTTTCTGTGCCTGATTATTCCCACTTTTGAAGATACAGGGTGCTTCCATTTTTTATTTCTGTGAGAAAAGTTATAACTAGTTTTTATGCATTAAATTTTTTTTTTTTTTTTTTTAATTAATTCCATGGGCTGCACCTCCAGTAGTAGCTGTTTACATTTCTGTGAATTGTCTAGTTGCTTTGTCTATTTTTAGTGGGGTCTTAATGCTTTTCTTAAAACATTAAGAAATGTTTAGTGTAGCAGCACCCCCCACCCCCCTCCAGAAAATGCTTCTTTACTCAACTGTAGGGTGTTCTAAGAGGGCTTCTAATGTGGAAAAGAGCAGTGGACAGGGAGTCAGGACACTTGGAATCTGGTTTCTAAGCTTGGTCTTTGGCCTCTTTGGCCTTAAGTCACAGTTTTTGGTTCTCAGTTTTTTAATTTATAATGGCTCTAAGGATTCCTCTAGATCTAAAATAAAAACTGTGAGAGTTCTTCAGGCAGGCCTTTCCTGAGAAGTAGATAACTACTGTTTTTAAGTGGTTTTGATTAATTTGACCTGGAAGTTGCATGGATGGCTTGAGAATACTGTGCATTCAGTAAATACACATTATTTTGCTGTTTCAGAAAAATGTCTTTTTTTCGTGTGTAAAATAGTACTGTGTAAAATAATTGATTTGTATGTAACAGGATCCACACAGTCTGTAATAGCAAGTGGTAAATTATGATTTTTTTTTTTTTTTTAAAGATGACCGATAAGGGGATCTTAACCCTTGACTTGGTGTTGTCATCACCATGCTCAGCCAGTGAGTGAACCGGCCATCCCTATGTGGGATCCGAACCCGGGGCCTTGGTGTTATCAGCACCGCACTCTACCGAGTGAGCCACAGGCCGGCCCTAAATTATGATTTAAAATCTCTTTTAAAACATAACAATTCCCACTTTTCATACTATTTGTTGAGGAAACTGGGTAATTGGCCTTCAGAATTTAGGAAGCTATTAAAGTATTCCTATATTTAAAAATATAAGTATTGCTGGGTTGGCCCGTGGCTCACTCGGGAGAGTGGTGCTGAGAACACCAAGGCCACGGGTTCAGATCCCATATAGGGATGGCCAGTTAGCTCACTGGGTGAGCATGGTGCTGACAACACCAAGTCAAGGGTTAAGATCCCCTTACCGGTTGTCTTTTTTTATTTAAAAAAAATTAAAAAAAAATATATATATATATGTTTATGGAAATATTGCTAACTGAATGCCTGGTACATAGAATCACCCCAGTATGTTTTTGTTGGATGAGTAAATAAATCAGCTCCCTCAAAAATCAGGCTTTCACTTTCTGAAGATCCTCCCTACTAAGAATGTCACCCTGGTCACTGAAGTGCTTCTGCCTTTTTTTACACCTACTTGCCAAAAATAATGATAATGGCACTCTTTATGCTGGAACTGGCAGGGAGCTGGTTTGGCCTGATTTAAAGTAAGTTAAATGTACATTTTATGGTGGTCTTGCGTCCTGCAGAATACATTGTTTAGCCACTGATCTTCTCACTTCCTTCCCTAGCTTGTTCTTTTGGCACATTAGCCCTGGAAGGGCAGTAACTGCACTGTGAAGCTTGCCCTGAATTAGGAGAGTTTAGTGTGGTAGGCATTAGAGAAATCATATTCCCGGAAAGTTTAAGCACTGATAATAAAACACTTGGAGGGTGGAATAAAATGGGCAAGTGGGGGAAGGAATGAAATCGGGGAGCAAATAGGATAAAATATGTGAAATGATTTATTATAGTAGTTTTTATTGTATTTTTTAATGGAGGAGCACAAAAATGTGTTCTCTTCAACTTTTTGTATAACGTGATAGGTTAAATTTATTTACAGATAAATAAAAGCCTGGGGAGACAGATACTTTAGGAACAAAAAATTTTTAAACCTAGGTTAGAAGATGGATCTTTGAAATTTCTCCTCCCACAGTGGAGAAGAAGGTATGTCCTTGTGAAAAATTGGAACATGTCACTTGTTTCCTTTTTTCTATTCTTGGCATTCACTTTTTTTTCTAGTGGTCATTTCATTCTCATGATGATTTCTAGTAAAAAAAATAGGAGTTTTAAAATTTCATTGGAACATTCCTTTTCTCCTTGTTGTAGGCGTCCAAATTGCAAGTGTGTTGTAGAATTTATCAGGTAAAACCACAGTTTTGTTACAGCTTTTAAAAAATTGACTTTGGATCAAGTGGTAATGAAGTTTTTGGTTTTTGTAGGTCTGCATTACAACTTTTTAAACTGTATTTGGGTTAAGGGAGTCTGGGAAAAAGTTCATCATGCTTCTTTAATGGCAGCACTCAGTGACCTAGTGTTTATTGTATTTTTTTGTTGCTTTTGTTCATTCAGGGGCTGCCTATTGTCAGTTTATGGACATGCTGTTCCCAGGCTCCATTGCCTTGAAGAAAGTGAAATTCCAAGCTAAGCTAGAACATGAATACATCCAGAACTTCAAAATACTACAAGCAGGTTTTAAGAGGATGGGTGTTGACAAAGTAAGTAAATTTTATTCTTTTCATTAAGGTTACTGTTTCTTAACTAATGATTGTTAATAAGGTTACAGATGCTAGCTTATGACTTTGAATGTTTTCTTTTTCTTTTCCCAATTTATATAGTTGCCATTTCTCCAGTTAACATAAAATTTACTGGGAGCAAAGTTTCCTTCTACCCTCCTACCCTCACTCTCTTTGCTGTGTACTATTTTCATTGTCTGTGAAGTTAGTAACTATTTGGAGGTGTCAACCTGTAAATCTATACCAGTGATCTTTAAAAAAAAAAAAATTACTATTTAGTCTCTGTTTGAGATCTAACACTATTAATCTCTGGATTTACTTCTGTAAAGCATACTGTGCGTTAGAATAAGTAGTTCCCGTAGAGAAGACTCTAGAAATACTTTTTATAGTAGGGTACAAAGAGAATCCCTGGTGGGTGGAGGGAAGCTCCTCCTCTGCCCCCAAGGTTATTTGAAGGTACCAGAAACAGGGTCCACTAGGCTTCATTAGCACAAATATTACTCTGTTTTAGCAGTTAATAGGTTATTATAAAATTAAGCAGGTTTTTTTTTTTTTTTCCTCTTCTTTAGAAGGGTTTATCATTTTAAGCCATTTTGGGGGGAACTTTTTTTTGGTAAAGCTTATAACATCCTCTAATTATATTGCTGGTTTGTCTGGTTTTTATTTATTTTGAAATCAGTCTTATTTTTATTTTAGGTTTGTCTCTGTACAATGTATAAAATAATCGTTTATATTATAAAAATATCATTTATTTTCCAGGTGTAGTTTAAATAAGTGTAGCTTGTATACAATAATTTTTCTATTCCTTTTTTGGAATTACATTTTATTATCTTGAATATGGAAAGTTTCTAAAGTATATAAAAGTAGAGAGAGTATAGAGAGAGTAGTGTGATGATCCCCCATGTACCTCAACAATAATCATGACCAGTTTTGTTTTAGCTCTATCTCTATCCCATCCTGTGTACTCCTGGGTATTTTGAAATGAGTCCAGACATAATGTTTTATTTGTAAATGTTTCAGTGGCGTACAAAGTAATTTTAAAAAATTTATTTGTCAGAGGGGTGGATATAGTTTAGATTATCCCACATATTCTTTAAAAAAAAAAAAAAAAATTGGTGGGGTGCAGCTGGCCGGTGTGCTGATCGGAACCCTTGACCTTGGTATTACAAGGCATATATTCTTTTTTATAATAGATAACGTTGCAACTGCAATCCTTGGAGATTAAAAGATAGTTAAGCTCTTGCTGGCACCTTAGTATTTGAAGTAATACCTGGTATCAGTATTCTTGTACAATAAAAAAAATCTTACAGGGTCTTTAAGTATGTTTTAATAGGATTGGAATTACTTAAAAATCATGTCATTTTGTAGAAATCTGTCTTGGGACTTACTCTGCAACTTGACTTATTTTCAAGTCAGAATTTTCTGTAAGACAGCTTATTGTAGACGTATGTGGTTGGTTTGTGGCCATGCAAGCTACATGGAAGATTTACTCTTTGTATTGTAATGAGATTTGTATTGTGTCTTGGGATGTGTTTGGATGTGTGTATGTGACTTACATGATACTTGTTTCCTTTCTGTTTTTGATTCCTTTTCATAATCGGAGGCGGTGGAGAAGGGTTGGTAAGTGTAGGTACTCTAGTGAAGGCATACGAAATAAAACTTGCTCTATAAATTTCTAGGGGTTTAGCACTAAGTTCTCTAAGATTTTTTTTCTCCTTTTGGCAGAGCTTTATACTGATTTGATGGATGGTCAAGTTTGATGCTTGCCAAAAGCCTCTCGCTTTGGGCTAAACAGTCTTGATTTTTTTCTGCAGATAATTCCTGTGGACAAATTAGTAAAGGGAAAGTTTCAGGACAATTTTGAATTCGTTCAGTGGTTCAAGAAGTTTTTTGATGCAAACTATGATGGAAAAGACTATGACCCTGTAGCTGCCAGACAAGGTCAAGAAACTGCAGTGGCTCCCTCCCTTGTTGCTCCAGCTCTGAATAAACCGAAGAAACCTCTCAGCTCTAGCAGTGCAGGTAAAAAAAAAAAAAGAGAGACATTACTTTCAAATAATAGTATTCCAAGAATTCATTCATTCAACATTCAATCAGAATTGTAATTTTTATTATTTTTTATTTTTTATTTTTTTATTGAATCATAATTGATTGTACATCTTTTTGGGATTCATTGTTGACATATGTTGATCAAATCAATATTACTAGTCTGTATATTGTTACCAGTTGTACTTATTCTTTATGCCTCTTGTCCAATCTCTCCCTGTCCCCTTCCCCTCCCCCCTCCCACCACTGATAACCCTAGATTTCTTCTCTCCCTCTGAAAAAGTAATGGTTACCCTGTTGAGATTTGTTCCCAGATGATCTGTCCAATGATGAGAGGTGTGTTCAGGTCCCCAATATTATCACAGAGCAGATGCTTCTTCTGTCATTCTGGAATGGGCTTTGTGGAGAGAGACATTCTCTTCTTTTCTTTGGTCTCTGCTGGTGACTCTCCTTGTGTCAGTGTACTCCAGTGGTTGGTGGACCATCTGTTGGTGGTTGTAATGTCTAGTCACTTTCGTGGCAGCCGTGGTCATTGTGGTAGCTGTGGTGGGCCACCCATGTGGACCTGATGTTTTTGGCATGCTCCTTAGCGCTGGTGGTGTGCCTGGTCATGGGGGGCGAGTCTGGTCCCTGGCTCGATGCCTTGGGCCCCTGGGCAGGGCCTCGAGGCACTGGCAGTGTGCCGGGTTGTGGGCACAGGGTCCGGTCCAAACCACAATTTTTTAAGTAGCCACAGGCTTATGGAGTTTAAGAAACATAATCCCAGACATGTGGCAGTAGCATGGAATCTGGCATCAGGCATATCTGTGTATGTTCTTAGGTTCCTATTGCCTTGTATAAGGCACTTCAACTCTGCCCCACAATTTCCTCCAGTATGAAATGGGAATTTTGTTTTTTTTTTTGGGTGACTGGCCAATATAGAAATAGGAATTTAATACTTGCCTGAGAGGGTTGTTTTTGAGGTCTGAATGAATTATTGTATGCAGTTTTGCCAAAGCTCTTTAGTTGTATGAAATAGAAATCCCTCAAGCTAGCTCACATAGTTGGTTCTGCATTTTATAGAACCCCAGGATGGGAAGTTAAAACCAGACCCGAACTCCCAGGACCTGAAGGAACTTTCTAGGTCTCTCAGGGACTGCTCTTGGCTGTTTGCATCATTTTGTCTGCAGACCAGCTTTCTGTGCTTACTTACAGTTTCCCTGCCCTCCCTAGAACTTTAGCTAGCAAGTGGCTTTGGCATGCTATGGTGCTAGCAGAGTCTGGGAGGCAGAGGGAGGCTGTTTGTAGAGACCTTCTTGAAAAGGTATTGGATTGATAGGATTCCCAGGATGTGTTTGCAGTAGTACATTCATAGGACATGTGTGTAGTTTGTGGCAGGGTAGATGTTCTACAGGTGGGAATTCCTCCTTTTCCAGAAGATGTCAAGAACATTAGTTAAGGTCCCATGGTACCTTGAGAGAGGGCGATCCATATGGTAGGTAGAGAGGGTTGGTTGAGTACTTTGGTAATAGCTTTATGGAGATTTGATTCACATGCTATACATTTCACCCACTTAAAGTGTACAATTCAGTAGTTTTTAGTGTATTCAAAGAGTTGTGTTACCGTTACCACAGTCACTTTTAGAACATTTTCATCACCCACAGAAGAAACCTCATGTGTAGCAATCACTTACCATTTTCCCCCAACTCTTTCCCCTTTCTCCCAGACCTAGGCAACCACTAACCTACCTTCCGTCTCTGTGAATTTGCCTATTCTGGACATTTCATATAAATGGAATCTCAGAATATGTGGTCTTTTGTGTCTGGCTTCTTTCACTTAGTATAATGTTTCCGAGGTTCATCCATGCTCTGACATGTATCAGTACTTTATTCCTTCTTATTGCTGAGTAATATTCCATTGTATGGCTATACCTTATTTTATTTATTCATCAGTTGATGGGTCACTTGGGTTGTTTTCACTTTTTGGCTATTATGAATAATGTTGCTGTGAACATTCATGTACAGTTTGTGTGTGGACATGTTCATGTCTCTTGGGTATATACTGGGGCAGAATTACTGGTAAACTTGGTAACTGTATTTCACGTTTTGCAAGCCACCTATTTTCCAAAGTGGCTGAACCATTTATATTCCCATCAGCAGTGAGGGTTTCAATTTTTCCAGATAATTGAGTACTTTTATTCTTTAGCTGTTTAGAATGGGGATCTGCATAGATGACTGCATTTCATATTTCCTGTGAGTTGAGTAGGGTCTTGCATTAAGCATTTAGTCTTCAGGATAAACGTATACTAGAGAGAGCATCCAGATGAAATGCCTGTTAACTGTGGGTGAAAGGCCTTATGGTTATAGAGTTTGGGGTGTCAGGAAGAGTAGATATTTCTGAGCCTGATATAATGTACAAGCTTTACAAAATAATTGGTAAATGAATAAATAAAATTATGAATGATAAATTTACTTTAAGGTAGCTCATTCTTGATTGTTTTAACTTGTAGATAGGTTGGCCCCTTTACTTATTCTTCCTTGTCTTTGTCTGCTTTTGGGTATAAATACTGAGAGAGGTCTGTAAATCCTAGTGAGTGAGATGCTTTTCTCTCCTGACCCTTCTAAATAGCTTCTAAAAGGTGTGCAAAGATAGTGGTTTGTAAGATACAGGTTGGTAAGAGCAGGCTTTATTATCCTTATGGACTCCTTCCTTCTTCCAGTCCAGGGAGTCTGAGGTTATGAGTTAGGAGGGCTTTAACTTTGCAGATGGTACCTGCCAGCAGCTGGGACTTTGAGCTCACTCCAGTTGTAAAGTTGGGCTTTGCTCCGTGAAACTGCCCTGTTTGTGGATTTGGTTGGAGCTTGGTTAAGGTAGATCATCTGTATGCACCAGAACATCTGTACTTCTTTCAGATGATAGTCCTGCTCACCGCAGCGGAGAAAAGACCCCACTGAAGGACTTACTGCCAGCACAAAAGATCGTGGCTGAAATTGGTATTTAACTCTGCTGCCAGGATAAAAACCACGTTAGGCAATGTGGGGGTGTTGTCTTGTGTGCTGGGGCTCTCTAGCATTGGTTCTTGTTACCTCACACCTGTGGAAGGCAGCTGGTCACACCTCCCCTTGTTGTCTTGTGGATTTTTGTTTTTCGTCTTTGAAATTTCTCCTCCTCAGAAACCTCTGCTCCTCTCAGCTCCACAGAGGCCCATTTCAACACAGAGAACTACTGCGACTCCTAAGGCTGGCCCTGGGGGGGTGCGGAAGAACCCTGGTATGGGCAACGGGGACGACGAAGCTGCCGAATTGATGCAGCAGGTAGGCACCTCCCGGGTCTGGGACGTGAGTCACCTTGGGGGGCAGGCCACTTGCTGCAGTGACCAAGGGAGGCTTGTCTGTGTTTTTAGGGGAAGACCTGCCTTTTCTGTTTGCCAGAGCAGTCCTCATAACAAATGTGAGCGCTTCGGGTGTTGGGTGGGGAGTGAGAGCCTGGGGTGGAGGTAGAAGAGGAGGGTTGGGTATTTCTGAGCTCTCTTAGTGTGGCTGAAACCTGTGTCTGTTTGGAAACTAGATCTTGGAAGAGAGCCCTGATGAATGTTTCTGGAACATTGTCAGGGTTCTCTGGGAATTAAAGAGTGAAAGATAAAGGAGGATTCCTGTCTGAATAATTTTTTAAAAAGTATCCCACAATCTCTGCAGAGTCCTGAAGTTTCTTGAGATTGGAATTGAGAGTGGAACTGGTAGAAAGCCTATTATTGCTCTTCTGGTTCTATTCTTAACAGTTCAGTGATTTGAAAAGTCGTCTTCAGGATTAACTGTCCTTAAGGTACTTGTCAGAGGTCTCTGTGGAGCAGAATACATTTTAGACTTTTAGACATTTTCTTACTAATCCTTGTAGTTGTTTCATTTTGTTTGCTTTTGGATGATTCTTGTGATTAATTCCATTTTAAAAATCTGGCATGCTCTGTGATTTCAGTGAGTTTGGGATTGAACCCTTATACTTTCCTAAAAGCCAAGTCCTAAAACTCTGGGGGAAGTGACCTCACCTTAATGCACAACCTCTCGTGACCCAGACCTATGCTCCTAGGAGATCAGGATGAGGAGAGCCTGCCCCCAAATCCCATTTTGTTTTTTTCATTCCTTCATTTGTATTTTTTTTTTTTTTTGGGTGGCTGGTGGGTATGGACATCTGAACCCCTGACCTTGGTGTTATAACATCACACTCTAACCAACTGAGCTATCATTCTTTCTTTAGTGTGTGCCCCATGGCCTAAGGTGCCTTGGGAGTGTTGATGTGACTAGGTCACCCACCCCATCCTTGGAGTCAGTGTGGTGACTTGAGTACCCTCTAGGCATTGTTGCTGTGAAGTACAGATGTCCTGGAGAATAAGAAGACTTCCCTGAAACTATTTCGAGGCATGGGTGTACACAGGAAGAAGTTTCAGAGGAAAATATAAGAGAGTAAAGAGTGGTTAATGCCAGCGAGTTGATCTTGTGCTCTCAGGAGAAGACGCACCAGGTTCTGTGCTACTGCTGCTCTCAGCTCAGCTAGTGTCCTGTGTAATGGAGCATGGGCTTTGGGTTACACAGATTTGGGGAGAAGTAAATGTGGCTCTGCCACTTCTACCTGGGCCAAGTCAGTCAACTTCTGAGCTTACTGCCTCACGTGTGAAGTGGGGCTAATCGTTTGCTCGTGGTAGTTGAGCAGATGACGTGCTGATGTCAAGTGCCTGGAATGGTGCTTGATACCAACACAATTGGGATAAATAGCAGTGGATAAAAGACAGTTGTGATTATTATGGTTCTTGTCCAGAATCTTGACAGAGTGGAATAGATTTGAGGTACTCTTTAAAAGTTCATAGGAATCAGACTTCTTTTTTTTTTGGCTTGTGTATAAGTAACATGCGTGAATGTGCATAACAAAAATAACAAAAATATCTAGCATTTTTAGAGTGCTTATGCCATGCACTGTCTGAGCACCTTAATTTCACTTTTATGGTAACCCTGTGAGGTTTTAAAGATATGGACAGTGTGCCTTGGAGAGTTAAATAACTCGAGCTAGAGTTTGAGCCCATTGGGAAATTGAGGAGGAGGTTGTGTGACTTATCTACAGTATACAGAAGGTTCTTTTTTTTGAACCCACTGTTGGAAATTGTAATTGTTCATCAAATAATTACTCTGGGCAGATTGCTGCTAAGCATTGGAGAGAATACTGAGGCATGGAAGACCTGGCCTTGGCCTAGAGTGGGTGTTTGATGTAGTTGGAGATTTACTCGGTGCCAGCCTGTGATCAAGTCCCGGACTAGGAGCACACAAAGCAGGAGCCACAGGTCTTGCAGGGGAGGGGGTGGTTGGAGTATAGGGAAGCCTCCTTCCATGAGGAGGTGACCAGAATTAACTGGTTTGGATGCTCAGTGCAGTAGAACTTCAGCAGTTGAGGTTGGGAGTGGTTGTAGTTTTGAAGAGAAGGTTTGGAACTTTCTGTGTGGTTGTGTCTTTACTGTGGAAGGCTGGGAGGCTGAGGTTGCATAGGCTGAAATCTCACTAACCAGATACTTCATTGATCCTAGAAGGCTGGGCTGAAACACTCATACCCAGTTTGTCTAGCCTTTCAACAGAAGTACTGTGTTTGGCCTGCCCAAGGCTTGTTTGTTTGTTTGTATTTATTTATTTATATTTATTTTTAAAATATGAAGGATTTTAGGCTTTCTTCAGGTTACCAAAGCCCTTACCACACCCTGTTACTGACTCTCTGGGCTCCTTTACATTATCTTTCTGGATCTCTGCAAGTATTTGAATTTGTAGTCCTTGATAAATGTGGAAATAGAGCCAGATGTGCTTGTTAGGCTAATAGAAAAACAGTGTGTTCTATACAAAGTGCCTTGTAGTGTTCATATTCTTGGGAGATCTGCAACGATTCCATATTTTTAAGTCATCCTGGAGAAATTGACTTTCGGTTGATTTTAGTCCAAAGCATTCATTCTATAGAAATGGAATGCAAGCCAGAAATGTGAGGCACATATGTAACATTAAATTTTCCAGTAGCCACATTAAAAAAAAAATTATTTTTTCAAAAAACAGGTAAAATTGGGCTGGCCCGGTGGCGCACTGGAGATTGCGCCGCTTGGGAGTGCGGTGGCGCTCCCACTGAGGGTTCGGATCCCATGTGGAGACTGGTTCCGCTCACTGGCTGAGTGCGGTGCGGGCGCAACACCGAGGGTTGCGATCCCGTTACCGGTCAGTAAAAAAGACAAAAAGGAATAAAAAACAAAAAACAAAAAAAAACCCAGGTAAAATTAATTTTAATAACACATTGCCAAATATATCAAAAATAGTATAATTGTAACGTGTAATCAGTACAAATAATTATCAGTGAGATGTTTTACATTCGAAGACTGTACTAGGTCTTTGAAATCTGGTGTGTATTTAATACTTACAGCCTACCTCAGTTCATTGGTCATATTTCAAGGACTTATCCAGCCACATGTGCCTGATGGCTACTGTAATGGCCAGTGCAGGCCTAAAGCATTCTTCCTAGGCTTCTTAGGTTGTAGATATTGCTTTACTACAAGAGAAGGTTTTAAAAGTGGCATTGATTACTAGCCACAGGTTTTTAATAACCTCATCAATAAGCATTTAGAGGAGTGCCAGGTGAAAGCCAGTGATTTATGCATATTTATTGAGTATTTCTTATACATGCTTAGTTATTGAGTGATATCATGGACCATTGCTGCTTTGGTCTTAAAGGTGGGATCCAGAGGACTGGGTGTCTACTTTGGAGGCCTTGATGATTTGTAGGACAGAGAAGGTTTTAATGGGTTTTTGAGGGTGGCACTAGAGAAACACAGGTGTAGAGGTGTAGTTCAAGCCATCATTCCTTTTTAAGCTGTTTGACTTCATTTCTCCTCAGTCACTAATGCCATTAGGCTGTGGTTAGAAGGCCCCTTCCTGGCCTTCCCTGGATCTCTAAAGTAGCTCCTATTGCTGGGGCTGTTCAACTCTTGCCCTTCTTTCCCTTTCTCTTACCCAATTTGGGGCTGTTAGTTTCACTGTAGTCATTCCCTGCTATAAGGCAACATACCACAGCAAATCAGGGGTGGGGAGAATGGGAGAAAATGGATGATTGAGCTTTGCTGGCCACCAGGCCACATTGAAACTTTATATTATTTTTGAAAGTGATTTCTGTGATTGATAAAGGAATAGTGAAAGGCTGTCCAGAGCCTTGATTTTGGCTTGATCGGTTCAGGACTTTGATATGATGAACTTTGGGTTTTTTTTGTGTGTGTGTGTCCTTTTTGAGACCGGCCGCACTGCGCTCAGCCAGTGAGCGCTGTGAGCGCACCGGTCATCCCTATATAGGATCTGAACCCGCGGCAGGAGCGCTGCTGCGCTCCCAGCGCTGCACTCTCCCGAGTGCGCCACTGGCTTGGCCCAGATATGATGAACTTTGAAGTTAGGACTTTGACAAAATCTTCCTGGTGATCCCAGTCACCTGCCCCTTACCTCTGGATGCTTCTTGACTGCAGGTTATGAAGGGGGAGCTTCCTTTCACCCTGAGATGGGACTCGATCCCCTCGGTTGTGTTTGGCTTCTTCCTCAGGCTGTGGGGAAGCTAGATAAGCTGTCGCTCCTGTTTTTGCAACTGTAAGTTCAGAAGGTTGGACTAGATGACTTCTGTGGGGCCTTCGGGCTCTCAGAATTCCCTGCTGCCCAGATGGTTCTCAGTGGCAGCACCTTTGATTTCCTGGCTTGGCCTTCCATGCTGCTCTGTAGCTCTAGCCCATAAATCTAGGTTTTTAGGGTTTTATGCTGTGTGATGCCTTGCAATTTGCATTCAGTGAGGGTTAAATTGAATTCACTTGTCATAGATTTGAATACACAGTACTGAAGATATACTATACATAGAGGACCATGAGAGTTGTTATGACTCTCATAGTTCTTGGCTAGATAGGAGTCCTGGGCTAAGCACTGAGATTTATTTCTTAATATGCTCTTTGTGTGAATCAGAACCCCTCATTGGGGCTTGTGGAGAATCAGACCTTCCCTTTCCATTCACCTCCACATGCAACCAGATGTGGACTTGACTGAGCACTCCTTTGGTAAGGACTTAATATATGATTGTTGACCACCTTGCAAGGCTGGTTTGTGGATTCTGCTTCTGTATTTGTCCCAGGCTTCCCTAGTTTCTTCTCCTTGATCCTTTCTCAGTCCCTGAGAAGTTGCTGCATATTTCAAGGTGTACTCTGCCCTTTCTTGGGAGCAATTATAATCAAGGTTGTCATGAACAAGTCCATGTTTAGCTGAAGGGGCTGAAGAAAATTTACATTATAAAGAGAAGTGGGTTTTTGTCCATTTTAGAGTTTGAGCAAAGACCGCATCTCCTTTTTTTTTTTTTTAAAGATAACCGGTAAGGGGATCTTAACCCTTGAGTTGGTGTTGTCAGCACCATGCTCTCCTAAGTGAGCTAACTGGCCATCCCTATATAGGGATCTGAACCTGTGGCCTTGGTGTTATCAGCACCACGCTCTCCCAAGTGAGCCACAGGCTGGCCCCACATCTCCTTTCGAGTTAGAAGTTTGTCTGATATTTTGTTGGTGTACTAATGCCATGTGTCTCGCCCTTTTTAATGTCTTGTGCAGGTCAACGTATTGAAACTTACTGTCGAAGACTTGGAGAAAGAGAGAGATTTCTACTTTGGAAAGCTACGGAACATTGAACTGATTTGCCAGGAGAACGAGGGGGAAAATGACCCTGTATTGCAGAGGATTGTAGACATTCTGTATGCCACAGATGTACGTGTTGAGATGGGGATATTTTCTTTCCGTTTTGCTATCTAGGAGAAAATGTTTTATTTAGTTGGTTTCGGCAAACTTTGTGCTGATGCTTGTTGTATTCCAGTGTTATTATTCATGAAAAGACTTCATCTTTGACCCCTCACAGTCAGCCAGAGGACACCTCTGCCCAGCTTCAACCTCTGCTGTGAGGACTGTGAGCCTTTGAGGAAGGAATAGGACAAGGAGGTGGCTGGCTTGCCAGGCTTCTTTGGTTTGTGGTCACTGATGGGAGATGAGTGCCACAAAATGTTTAGCCAGAAGCACTCTCCTCATCCCCATTCCACCCCTCCCCCTGTAGCTTGGCTCCCTTAGCTTGAGGTGCTGCCTCCATTTTATCAGGGCATGCCCTGGAGAACCAGGCAAACGGTCCCTTTTTTGAGGTCTGCTGCAACAGCTGTTGGTGTGCCTTTGCTCCTTCCTCCGAGGAGATTGCCTGGCTCCCATTCTCTCAAAGTACATTGTAAGCAAGTTCCTTTGGATCCATTTTTATTACACAGCCAGATCTGATATTAATCATGACATATTAGCTGATCAGGGAAGGCTGATTTTCTCTAGATTTAGGATTTGGTATCTTGCTGTGTCCACTGTTTAATGGTTGTATTTATAATTCTTCTGCATGCCTAGCAAGGTCTGTATGATCAAACTACAAACTATTTGTAGTATGCATAGCACTATACAAATACACATATAAGGTAATAATGCTGTTATTATCACTGTCCTCAACATTTCTTGTGAATTTCAGGGAATTAAGACAGATGACTGAAAAGCTGATAATTTGTTCAATAAGTCCTTATTTAGGGCTGGCTCTGTATTAGATAATGAAAACAAAGATGATGAAGATATAGGGGTCCCTAGTCTATTCTGAGGATTATTTTCGTGGAGTCACATCTTAAATAAATTCAGCTATAAAGATTTAGTTAAAAAACATGAGAAGCCTAATTTTTATGATAGGGTAGTGTAGTCATTCCCTGCTATAAGTACATGCCAGAATGCCCTGGAGTGAGCGTGACTTGGGAGCTACAAATCTGCTCTTTCCTTACACACTCAGTTTTCCCATGCCACTAAGGTTGGGTCCATCTTGTTGCAGGTGTTTTGGTTAAAGCATGGTTCCTAAGTACAACGAAAACATCTTCTTCTCAATAAATTGTCTATACAGCCAGGTTTTGGAAAACTGGCTGTATAGACAATTTATTGAGAAGATGGTGGAGTACTGAAGTTTATGGGGGACTTCAGGGGTTTTTGAGGGTAAATTTTTTTCTTTTTTAAAACAACTTTATTGAGGTATAATTGACGTATAATAAACTACACGTATTTACTATATACATTTGAGGAGATACGTAAAATCATCACCATAATCAAGACAATGTACATATCCGTGACTCCCAAAAGTTTGAGGATAAATTTATGCTCGGTTTTTGCCTTTTGTGAGATGTAGTTCTGCTGTGCAAGAAATAAAATCATGGTCATCTGGCCTGTGTGATTCAATGCCAAGTGTGTAGTAAAACCAGGAAGAACCATTGACTTTGAGAGGCTTTAAATGCGAGGGTACTTCAAAAAGTTTGTGGAAAAATAGAATTAAAGGATGATACAAATCTTTCCACGAACTTTTTGAAATACCCTCATGTGAGGAAAGTAAACCCACAGTAGAAACTGATTCTTCATTCAGTGTTGAGTAATAGCTTTCCCCTTTACATTCTCATTTCAGGAAGGCTTTGTGATACCTGATGAAGGGGGCCCACAGGAGGAACAAGAAGAGTATTAACAGCCTGGAGCAACAGAGCAACATCTGAATTCTTCACTCCGAATCATGTGCTTCACTGTAAAATACTCCCTTTTATTATTCGTAGAGGACTCACTGGTTTCTTTTCATAAGCAAAAAGTACCTCTTCTTAAAGTGCACTTTGCAGAAGTTTCACTCCTTTTCCAATAAGTTTGAGTTAGGAGCTTTTACCTTGTAGCAGAGCAGTATTAACATCTAATTGGTTCACCTGAGGAACAAAGAGGCTGACCATGGGGCTCACGGCGTGAACGCTGGTCACACTGATCGCTGGAGAAGGTGTTATGTAACACACTGAGGTGGCGACCTCCTTAGAGAAATGTAAAGACTGCATTGAATTTTAAGCTAATGTGAAATCCTAGGGGAGAACGTTTTAATAAATAAATGCCTTAAGAGTATTTAAAATATGCTTCCATATCTCAAAATATAAAATGTAATGTGACAGGAGATTTTACGTGTTTGACATTGTGTCTGGGAAGGAAGGGCCAGACCTCGAAACCTTTGGAAACTGCTGTCACAGGCCTTGCAGGGCTGCTTGAATGCTCACAGGCCTAGACTTTGGCCCAAAAGGAAAATTTAAAAAGTTGCTCTTTGAAGCCATTGGGTGTCATTGATCAATGCATGCCTGCTGAGAAGCAAGAGGCATTGTTGCTTGGATGAATAGAGGGTGTGTTTCGGCCCTGAGATGTTTGAGTTGAAGAGCTTGATTTTCATTGAGCATTTCTCTGTTGATTTTTCCAGTTATTCCTGAAATTTCTATGTATTATGTTTTTGGGGAAATGAGGTGTGTCCAGTTTTTTAATCTAACAACTACTTTTGGGGACTTGCCCACATCTCTAGGATTTGAGTGGGGCTTGTGTCCCATTTTACTGTCTTAAGTTTACGTTTAATGTGTTTTCTCTTTCCCCTTGCCCACTGGGGACTCCTCTTTGGCTCCTTAAAGTTTGCTGCTTAGAGTTGAAAGTACAGGGGGCAGGTGCTCATGCTGCAAGTTCTTTCTGGATCTCTGGCAAAGGGAGTGATCAGTGAAGGCTGTCATTACCTTGGGATCTGCAAGGCTCGGGTGTTTTCGGTATCTGCTGTCCACTGCTCTCCACTGTTATCCTAATACTTTGCCAGTGCACTAATCTCTTTGGAGATATAATTAATTAGTGTGTTACTAAATGTTAATTTTCTTTTGCAGAAAATACAATACCATGTCTGAATTAATTATTAGTATTTAAAATATTTCATTCCTTAACTCCCTCATTTACTTTGCCCACGGCCTATTCAGTCCCTTTGTTTGACAGAGTTCTGCAAAATGTGTGTTACTCACTACTGAGATTGTTCAGCCCCTGATGTATTTGTATTGATTTGTTTCTGGTGGTAGCTTGTCCTAAAATGTGTGTAGAAAGCAAGTATTTTATGATAAAACTGTTGTGTAGTGCATGCTCTGTGTTGTATTCAGAGGAAAACCCAGATTCAGTGATTAACAATGCCAAAAAATGCAAGTAACTAGCCATTGTTCAAATGACAGTGGTGCTATTTCTCTTTTGTGGCCTTTCAGACTTTTGTTGCCCTAAAATTCCATTTTATTGGGAACCCGTTTTCCACCTGGTCTTTCTTGACAGGGTTTTTTTCTACTTTAAACAGTTTCTAAATAAAATTCTGTATTTCAAGAGTGTCATGTCTTCCGAAATTTGTCTTACCCTGGGTGTATGCTTTTAGATTCAAGGGATAAGATATCAATTCCTTTTTCTTAAATTAGAACTGGTCTTTTCAAATCCTTCACTGTTTTTTTCAAATGTGCTTATGTCTAAGCCTGCTTCCCTTTTTCTTCATTCATATTACATTTCTCAGCCTCCTGCTATTTTAAATTCTCATGTTACTGGGAGAGATTTTTTCTTCTCAGAAGCCCAAGGCTTGGCCTAGCTGCTGTGAAGCCTTTTCAGGCTGTTTTCTCCTGAGAAATATATCAGGCCAGTGCTTGGCAGATGACGATGGGGAGATTTTTTTTTCCCTAAAAGTAAGTTTCAAAGGCAGTTTTAATATATTCTCAATCTATAAAATAATCTGAAATCATCACCATTTTCTCCTCCCTTATAAAATTCTGTCCCTTTGGAAATCAATTCAAAAGGAGACTTTGCTGCGATTTTCAGTATGAAATAAAGTTAAATGGGCAGAGAGCAGTTTTTTGTATGATCTTTAAAACAGAGTACCTGTCACAAATATGGATATTCTGTTAGCCCAACTTGCTGGTGGTTTTGACTAGGGTTACACCCACATTGCTTCTTCCAGAAGTTAATGGTATGATACCTTCCTTGAAATGTTATACGCCTTCAGAAAGAATTTGACACCATATGTGTTGTTAATCTACAAGAAGATGCCTCCAGGAGTGCATGGAGTTTGTGAAGATACTGTTGGTTGCTGACATCTGAGAAGTTACATTGGTAAGGAGTGAAGCTGATACTGCTTGTACCTTTGACCTAAGTCTATTGACCTGGCTCTTCAGGCTGAGGCACATTAAGTCATTTGATGTGACTAATTCAGGTTAGGTCACTGATGCAGTAAATTTGAATAAGCTGCTTGGTTTTCTTGGCAAGTTCTGTGTTGCATGGAGAATAGGTAAATAAATGGGCTCCCTGGCTAGATTTGGGTTAAGGACTCATTCCTCATGCTGGTGATCCTCAAACTGAAGGGCTTCAGAATCACCTGGGGAGCCTGTTTGACATAATATTTGTAAGGTCCATCCCCAGAAATTCCGAGTCGGGAGATTGAAAATCTGCATTTAATATGTACCTCAGGTGACCTGAGCTTGAGGTAGTCCTCAGGCCTGTACCTTCAGGTCTTAATTCCGGCAGGGTTAACATCAGCTTTGAGTCCTTCTGCAGGTCCCTCTTAGGTTTGTGAGTTTTGAGCTAATTGACCTCTCTAGTTCTCTCCCGCAAAACAGGGATGATGATGTTGGCTGAAGTGCCTTCCTCGGTGAGTGCTTGTTGGGATTAGAATGAGCTGACGGACAGAACAACCGCAGTGTTAGAAATCTCTGTACAGACAAGAGGCATTATTTATGGCATGTGTTCTTCGTACCCAGTCTGAAATTCTGCTTATAGGTTAGGAAAACCTTAGGACAGGGTTTTTGTATCCTGAGAATTCAGGAGGGCATTCCTTAAGATAGGCTTTGGGTATCTTGTAAAATAAGAAACAAGGTCTTTTAATGTTTTTTTTTCAGGTTGGTGGTATTGTGGAATCGAGCTCCTTTCTGCCTTCAGGATTTCCATCTTGTTTTTCCCTAA
Organism: Galeopterus variegatus; assembly: GCF_000696425.1. Taxonomy (NCBI): domain Eukaryota; kingdom Metazoa; phylum Chordata; class Mammalia; order Dermoptera; family Cynocephalidae; genus Galeopterus; species Galeopterus variegatus. The sequence goes on along the minus strand of NW_007740723.1, from coordinate 9,754 downwards.
GTGAAATTGAGGTGTAAACACACATTCCACCACTTACTTTTTAATTTGGCAGCTGGCTAGTTTGGGGATCTGAACCTTTGACCTTGGTGTTATAACTCTGTACTCTAACCAACTGAGCTAACTGGCCAGTCTCCACCATTTTCTTTTAAATGAAGATTCAGTGACTCAAGATTCATTGATTAAAAAAATAATTTTATTCAAGGTTTACTTTCTAGAATGTAATATGGTTTTGAAAAGGAAGCAATTTGCTTTTGCTATAACCAAGGTGATTCTCTAGAGAAATTTTTCTTTAAGGATTGTTTTATAAGGTTTAGTATGAGGAGCACCTTTTGTAGTGTTAACATAGTTCATTGCTTTTATTTATTTTTTTTTTTGGCAGCTGGCCGGTACAGGGATTGAACTCTGGATCTTGGTGTTATCAGCACCACACTCTAACCAAGTGAGCTAACCAGCCAGCCCAAATAGTTCGTTGCTTAGTCCACAAACAAAACCTAGGCTTTAAGCCGGATCAACCTATTCAGATTAGCTTGCTGGCATGTGGGTGACCCAAATCTGACATTGTCAACAGATAGAGTGGAAGTAATTGATTTGAACCACACCAAACCTCAGCGTGATCGGTGTCCATGAATCACCAGTCATTTTTTCTTGTCTGGCACTGTTGCTGTTAGCAGTGTGTCATACTTTTGAATTCATACATTCAGTTTGTAAAATTTCAAAACCCGATGAGTTTGTATTTCTGTATCTTTATGACACTTGCTGCTTTTTCCTCAGAGTTTTCACATGTGCAGATATAACTGAGTGTGAAGAGTTCTTCTCTAAAAGAAAGCCTAAGGAAGGATTCTGCACTTTCATGTTGAACTCAGCTATAGTTAGAACCATTAATCTGGATGACTTCAGCCAGATTGTAGCTATAACTTGTGAAGGTCTGTTTCTTCTTTGGCTTAATCTGAATTGGAAAGTAATGTTACCTTAGTCCTTGGAGTACAGAAGCTTTCTGTTGCAATTGTAGTCTGGTAGCTTCATTAATTTAGTTATCTAGGTGAGCAGGTGTAGCCTTAGAGTCAAATTTCTAGGCTGCTCAAACCAGAGCCTTAAATCTTGATGTACAGAAGGTCCCTGACTTATGGTGGTTTGATTTATGATTTTTTCAACTTTATGATTGGCTTATCAGGGTATTAAATGTGTTTTTGGCTTACGATATTTTCGACTTCTGATGGGTTTATCTGACGTAACCCCATCATAAATTGTGGAGCATCTGTATATGAGGGGTCTTCAAAAAGTTCATTGGAAGATTCCTATTTTAATTCTAATTTTCCACGAACTTTCTGAAGTACCTCACATGTATATTTTAAATTAAAATGTAACTAAACTCCATTTCCTTTGTCCTGGTGGCTCTCAGGTTCTGAAATGTAAAATGGAAATGGCCTTCATAGACATGTTTCTCAGCATGGGGAGAGACAGTTCTTTGTCCTGTGAACATTTGAAAGCAAACCAGGTTATCTGCCAAAGCCTAGAACTTTGAAAGTGGCATGAAGAGATAGATTTAGAATTGTAAAATGATCTATCAACAGTTTGAAATTCCATAAGGTTTCTTGGCTTATACGCTTAAAAAAAATATCTCCCTTAACTTTTTCCAGTTTACTTTGAATTTTTTTTTTGCAGTCTGTGGGAATTATTGGTGAGGCTGGGCGCAGGTATGAGGCAGTGGAGGAAGAGTAATTTATTCTATTTACTGATGTCTTTAGCTTAACTTCCAGTTTTGGCAGTAGAATGAGATGTGGGAAGCTTTTGGTAGGTGAGATTCAGTCCATCCGGATTAATCTGAAACTGGCTTAATGGCTCTTACTAGTTTCCAGTGGGGACAGATGAGAGTTTTAAAGATTTAGCATTAATATAATATGATTCACAAATTGCAATGTAGTCTAGTAAAGTGTGTAGACTGAATATATGAAGGGGATGTGTGGCTAGAGCTCTGTCTCTGACCTTTACCAAAATAAATGAGGGGAGACAGTGCAGTAATTGGAAGGCAATAGACTAGGAGTTGAGACCAGGGTCTCCTCCAGGCCCTGCATCGTGGGTTTGCAGAGCACAGCTTTTCATTGGCTCAGTGGGGCTATGAACCCTGTGGTTCAGAAAAAGTTACTTAGGGCTGTACAAGCCAGTGGGATACTGGAACAAGAAAGAGTGGGAGGATGTACAATTTCAGGCACATGTTGCCTCTGGAGGCTAATTTTCATCAGTTGAAGGACAGTTTTGATTCAAAGAAAAAACTATTTCTCAGCATCAGCTGCTACATACATCTTGCCTGTGAATTGTTGAAGAAATTTACACTAACAATGAAATTGTCGTAAACTGTATAACTTTTGTATTTTAATGAAAGTACTTTTGGTTTTGGCTCTAAAGGAGGCTTTGACAGGAGAAATAACACGTGGTTCAGTGCATATTTGGCTTTGTCCCATAGTTTGTAAGCTGCAGGGAGAGCCTTGCTTGTGTGTCTATCCCTGAATCATCTAAAAGTATTTTACTCATGATCTGTCATGGTTTAGCATTATACTAAGCCTGAGTAACCTTCAGGTTTCGTTCCTCTCTTGCTTTTCAATTGCTTTATAATGTTCATATTTATATTTCTCATAATGGAACCTGCTTATGTATTTCAAATTAGTTCTAGTAATTTTAAGGTTCAGCAAAAACTCAAGATCATCTGGATTTTAGCATTCTCCTTAAGTTTTCTAACCCAATAGAGCCTTTTTCTTTTCTTTTTTGATATTTTAGGTTTTTCTACAAAATAATGTGAGAAAGTTAAATATGTATAGTTATATATGAGTTATGTTTTTACTTTGAAATTTTAAATCCTGCTTGGGTTAATGGAATAACCTGTTGTGTTTTTTACAGAAAGCTATAGGCTACCACAATTTGCCCATATACACCTTGCTCCCCCTTAATTTTAAAGCCTGAGAAAGGAAGTAATAACTTTAAGATTCAATGTAGAATGAAATAAACATGATTTTAAAAAGAATTTTTAAATCTCTGATTTAATATTTCCCCCTCTAATCTTTAAGAAGTGCTTTTTTTTGAGTAGCTGCTGAACTACATTGAGAATCTGTCTTTTTCTTATATTGTGGTTTTTTGAAATCTTTGGCATCTGAACTTGGAATTCTCTTTGGCTGTGTGTCGTGGTAGGAAAAGCATTGTTTTAAATGTCATGTGAACTGAGTTACAAGTTACTGACCTTAGTGTATTGCCAGCTGAAGGTGTGATCTTGATACTAATCTTCAGGGTCCCTTCCATTTCTAGAAGTCAGTGACTTCTATATTGTTTATTTTTGTTTGAAAAGGAAAAAGCCTCTCTTTTTGGTTCTCAAATTGTGTCTTAAAATTTTTGACAAATTACATAGAGCTGAAGAAGGATATGAGTTTTGACATCTTAAAATCCACAGTATTAAAGCTTGAAAGGACAGTATTGGCATTGCTGCTAAGTGGGAGTAGGAGGAAGTGCCTTTTCTAGAGCAGTTAATTCTATCTGGCTGGGAACGGGGTCCAAACCCTTGATCTTGGTGTTGAGGTTTTTCTTTTTTTTTTTTGTCCTTTTTGAGACCGGCCGCACCGCGCTCAGCCAGTGAGTGCTGTGAGCGCAGCGGTTATCCCTATATAGGATCCGAACCCGCGGCGGGAGCGCTGGTGCGCTCCCAGTGCCGCACTCTGCCAAGTGCGCCACGGGCTCGGCCCGAGGTTTTTCTTGTAAATGTCTTCTCTCCCACTTCTTTTTTGTTGTTTTTAAACATGAGTTATTGATGATTATGTTTTCATTATTTTTAGGTGGGAGTTTTCTGAACTTTTCCTTAAGTAAAAAGTGGAGTGCATCTTAGTAGCATCTTAATCTTTTTTTCCTAATGTTTTCTCCGCAGGGAGGGAAAAATGTTCATTGTGACAGAATTTAGCATATTTTAGGTTATATAAAATATTGAAGTTGTGTAAAGTTGGTAATCAGTGAAGATATAGTGAAAAAATATATACCATTTGGTTAGTAAATGTGTGTCATTGGAACAGTACAGGAACTGTAGTAAGAGTTGATAACATTGTATTGGAAAATAGATGTACTAAGCCAAAAAATAATGGGAAACAGTCAAATTTAGGGTCATCAGCCTTGTTTTTTTTTTTGTTTTTTTTAAACACTTCTAGTTTATTAATACCTGGTCTGACTCTGTACAGGGTTAGGTGGAAGCCCTCAGAGTTCCACAGCTACTTCATAGAGGAACTGTGTTGGACTTGGGAACAGCTGCCAAGATGTCTCACTTGAGATGGCAGTTGGAAACCAGTAACACTTGTACAGACTTATCCAGCAAGATTAACTGGAAAGATGTAATTGGGTCAGGGTGAGTGAGGATTTTGGGTTAAAGTTGTCCTCCAAAAGACTGGACACCTTGGCCTTAAGATTCATGTGCCTGAGATCAAAGACTGAATAGGAACCAGGAGAGCATCTCTTACCCATTTCTGTGAGAGCTTTAAGTCATCTGCCCCTACAAATTCTTTTTTTTTTTTTTTTTTTAAGACAATTCATTATAAATATATGTGGGGTACAAAGTTGACTTTGAGTAGTTGTGTACAATGTGTGATGGTCAGATCAAGATAGCTTTTCATCATTATAATATGTAATCATTGTTTGCGTCTGTTAACCAATTTCTCATTAATTCCCTTTGTCTCCCCCTCCTTCCCCTTTCCACCTCTAGTAACCACATTTCTTTTCTCTCCTAAAAGTTCAGTATATTATTCTGATTGTTGTTTCTGTCTCTCTCTGTTTCTCTTTATTGTTTATTTCTTTCTTTATAGATTCAGCTCCCACTTATGACTGAGGACATGTGATATTTCTCTTTCTGTGTCTGGCTTATTTCACTTAACATAATTTTCTCCAGGCTCATCCATATTGCTGCAAATGGCAGAATTTCATTCTCTTTTTTTTATGGCCAAGTAGTATTTCATTGGGTGTATATACCACATTTTCCTTATCCAGTCATTCATTGATGGACATTTGGGTTGGTTCTGTAGCCTGGCTGTTGTAAATAGACCTGCAATAAACATGGAAATGCAGGTATCCCTTCGACATGATGATTTCCAGTCCTCTGGATATACCCAGTAGTGGGATTGCTGGATCATACAGTAGTTCTATCTGTAGTTGTTTGAAGAACCTCCATATTGTTCTCTGCCCGCACAAATTCTAGCAAACCAGTTATTCCCCTCCATCCCTAACATGCTCCCCTAGTGGCTGTTCCAAACTCTCACCCCTGTTTCCAGGTTTGTACCCTCCCACATACCCCTCCTCTCTGTTCTGCTCTGGACAGGTCTGCTTTAGGGAGTAGATTGAGGCCAACCATGGGTGTGACTTGTGATTTTACTCATTCTTTAATTTTATGTATGAATTGGATAGTACATCTCAGTTTTCTTTTCCTTCCCTCCAGTACTGGAGGAATGGCATTTCTCTCTGCTTCTCCCATCTTACTCTTGCCCTTTTCTTTTGGATGATCTCTGTTGCCAGCAAACAATATTTTTTTCCACGTGGTGCTTTGTCTCAGTCCATGAAGATACATAGAGCCGCTCTCTTTCTCCTGGTTAAAGATATATTTCTCATATAAATTTTTAGTTTTGCAATAATTAAAAAATATAAAATAGCTGTAAGAATAATACCAAGAACTCTCTTTCTCCCAGATTGACTAATTGTGATCATTTTGCCACATTTTCCTTTTTTTTTCTTTTTTTTTCTTGTGGCTGGATCTGAGCCATTGACCTTGGTGTTATAACACCACGCTCTAACCAATTGAGTTAACTAGCTAGTCCTACATTTTCTTGTTAGATGCTTATCTATATGTCCTCATAGACCCATCTTAAGTCAAAAATATTGTAAGTTGGGAAGGAGGGGGGAGAGGGAGGGGGGAGGGAGTTTCGGTAATGGGCCACAATAATCAACCACATTGTATATTGATAAAATAAAATTAAAAACAAACAAAGCCCCCAAATATCGTAAGTTGAAAATGCATTTAATACCCCAGAAGCCCATTGTAAATTTGAAAAATCGTTAGGTCAAACTGTTGTTTAGTCCAGATGCTCCTTGATTTATGATGGTATTATGTCCCCATAAGCCCGTTGTAAAGTGGAAAAATCGTAAGTCAAATCATCATAAGTTGAGGACTGTCTGTATATGAAGGTACTTCAAAAAGTTCTTGGAAAAATAGAATTAAAAGATAATATGAATTTTTCCGCGAACTTTTTGAAGTAGCCTTGTATGTATTTGTTGAACCATTTGAGGATAAGTTACAGACATCATACCACTTTACTCCTAAGTACTTAAGTATATATTTCCTAAGAACAAGTACATTCCCTTTTATAACCACAGTCTAATGTCAAAAGCAGTCTAATGTCAAACATTAATACAATATCTACTAATGTAGAGTCCATATTCAAATTTCACTTAATAATGGCCCTTATAGCATTTTTTCCCCCAGTCTGGGCTGCAGTTCAAAGTCACACATTGCCTATAGTTGTTGGGTCTCTTTAGTCGCCTTAAATCTGTAACAGTTCCTTAGCCTTTCTTTGTTTTACATGACATTTTATCTTTTTTTGTTTGTTTTGGAGGTTGGCAGGTACAGGGATTGAACCCAGGACCTTGGTGTTAGAAGCGCCACACACTAATCAGCTGAGCTAACCGACCAGCCTGACATTGACATTTTAAAAGAGTAAAACCCAGTTATTTTGTAGAATATCCTGCAATTTGGGTTTGTCAATTTCGTCATGATTAGATTCAGATTATGCATTGTGGGGGGTAATCCTACTGAAGTGATGTGTCCTGAATGTATCGCATCAGGAGGTGCCATTTTGCTACATCATTGGTTATGTTAACTTTAATCACTAATTAGCCAAAACTTTAAAGCAAAACAAAACTTGCTCCTTTTCTTTATATGTACCCACACTTACCTTCTTTATATAAGTGTGATGATACGCATCCCTTTCTTTAGTGTAGACTTTTTTGTGTTCCTTTTTTTCTTGGCCTACTTTTTTTTTTTCCACGTTAGCTTTCAACTCCCCTAGTGTGTAATCTTTATATTTTTCTTTTTACTCATTATTTTGTACATACAGAACAGTATGCCCTTAGATCCAGGCAAGAAGGTCCCTAGCCCTGGGTCCTGAGCTTTAGGGATCCCCCCTTGTCTGTCCTCTGGCTATGTCCCATTCCACTGGGTGAGGATTCCAAGGGGCTAAGGAGACGTGGCCACCCAGAGCCAACCCCTTCTCCCCCTATGTTGTGAGTACTGGAATTCCCTGTCAAAATCTCTTGACCTTGATTCCAAGGGTCTTTGTGGATGTGTTCCCCACTCCATCATTTTTGAGGGTAGTCCTCCCTGGGCTTGAGGTGGCCATGCAGCAATGGAGGTGCTACTTAGATGTGTGGTCTGGGGTGTCCATATACCTGCCACCATACCATGAGTTCCTTAAGCAGGATGGAGAGGGGGTGGGGGGTGGGCAGAGGGCTTGGAGGCCAGCTCTCTACATGAACAAATTCTGGCACTAACCTTAGTTCAAGAATTCTAGATTTGAACCTGGCCTTCCAGGTTATTATGAGGATGTATTTGTTAAGGTAGGAGAATAGAATATATTTTATTTAACAATATGCCTTATAAGCAGTTGATTTGTAAACATTTTAAATGACTAGGCTTGCTATGTGGACATATATTTGCACTTTTTCTATAGGCTCCATAATTATGAGGGGTAGTCCTTTGTATGTGTACACATGTACGTGTATATATAAACATATTTATGTGTCATTCTTTTATGAAAAATGGCGTCATACTGTGCACTCTTTCCCACATCTTGCTTTTCATACTTTTTTGTACCTCATGGAAATCCCTCCTAGTCAGCTGATGAAAGTCAGATTCATCTTTCTGAGTGTTCGGGTAATGTTCTGAGTACAGGAGTACTGATTTATGCAGCCATTCCTCTACCAAGAGCCATTTATTTTTTGCCACTATGAACAATGCTGCTGCAACTGCTCTTGTATGGTGGGTGGTCTTTCACAAACGAGTAATATAAATCACTACCCTCCACTCTACCTACTCCCCTGAAATAAACCTTAAAGATTGCCATGAGTTTTCTGTGAATTAAAAATTAGAGAAATATTTATACTATAAATAATCCTCCATAATCTCACCTGCCAGAGGTAACCGCCATTAAATTTGGAGTATATTTTTCTCGGCTCTTTTTTTTATGCATGTGCCAACATGTACATACATAATATATTCCTAACAGAAGTGGACTTAAATAAACTTCTGCAGCTTTTTTCACTGGTAACCTCTTAATTGCCATTTTCAGTGGCTTTTTCCCTTATCATCTTGGCTCTGAAGCATCCCATCCTAGCTGTCTCGTGTGTGCTTCTCCCCCTTTCTGTCCCCTATGTGTAGTCACTCAAGTTTCAGTCCTCAAATTTCCAGGTATTTGTTTTTATTTTTAATTGGATAGCCCAGTATCCCATGATTACATCACTTTCCCTCTTCGTTCATTTTTCTGGAAATGGTTCTGACATCTCCCTCAGTACCCTGGTTCTTTGGCTTCCAAACCTCCCTTCCTTTGGCTCTCTCTCTCCTTTGGTCCTTATGTCTGAGCTGTCACCAAGACACTCTTAAGTTAGGACACTCTTGGCCAGTTTTCAGTCTTCTTCCTCCTCTCTCCCTCCAGCTGGTACTGTTGAGTTTTCGTAATTGCCCTTCATCCTGTTCAGACTCCCTGGCCAGATATTCAAGATTCTGCGTTCTGCTTCCAATCTTTCTTTCCGCTCTTCTCTCCCACGATTTCTTTCTCCCTCCTCTCTGCCTCCCAGGAGCCCTTTGGTGAAGCCAGGCTGGCTCATGTGGTCTGTCCCCTGTGCATATCTTTGGCTTGACTCTTTTCTGGCTCTTCTCTGCTATCCTAGAGTGCCCTCTTGACTCTGGCCTGGTGGTACTTGCTGATGAGGTGGATCGGTGTGCCAGTAATCCTAAGAAAGTGCTATCTTCCATCTCATGGACATTCTGCTGACTCAGGAGAATGGCTTAGTTTCTCAGAGCCAAGCTCTGTGGAATGGACCTCTCCCACACACTCTCACCTGGTCCGTAGGCTACTGTGAGGAGAGTTCTGTCAGCTCTCCAAAGAAGTCCTGTGTCCAAGGGCATTGGAAGGTGGGTGGGTAGGGCATTTACCATGGAAGGTCAGGGGCCCATCTTGCTCCATCTCTGGTGAGTGTCTTTGACTCTCCGGATGTGTGCCGGCCTCTGGATCTCATTTGCCTCATCTGTGAATTGTACTTGGGCCACCACATGGACCCCTAAGCCCCTTCTAGTTCTGTAGAAAGTATGACCTCCTTTAGAAAGCCTCTGGCATTAAGTCAGGAGTAAAGTAATTTGAGAAGCTCCATGGCTTCAGGCTCAGGTATAAGCTTGGGAAAAACTCCCTGCTGGAGAAGTCTCTATGGGAAAAGGGCTTGTTCAGTGCTTGCTGGGAGTGTCCATGAGCAAGGGGTGGCCGCCCTCTCCCTTGACCCTGACTTCTTTTCCACCTTTCTGTGACCTGGGTAGGTCAGCCTCCCACCTGGTCTTTAAAAAGATTGGAGCTAAGGCGACTGTGATTCCCTATTCTAGGTCAAATCTAACATCTTCTGAGGACTTAGGAGAGATCCCTCAACCTCAAAAGGTAAGAAAACCATCAGAGGTGATAAGGGGGGGGGGGGGATTCCAGAG
>NW_007740722.1:27537-28739 GCF_000696425.1 Galeopterus variegatus | reverse complement strand
CATGGAAAGATTTGTATTATCTTTTAATTTTATTCTTCCACAAACTTTTTGAATACCCTCATATGCCTTCTGTAGTACTTATCATGTTTTATAATCTTAGATGTGCTTTAGAAATGTGTTTGTGGAATTAGGATACAATTTATTCAGGTTTTTTATTAAGAAATCAAAAAATGGTAAATCTATGATTTTAGCAGTTCTCCAATATGAAGCCAAACCTATTTTTATAGAGAAAAAAATCACCAGAACACACTCTTAAGTGTTAGTTAACATTTATTTCACAAATGTTTATTTTAATGATGCTTTTGGAGAATACGTAAAATAATAAAATATTCCCTGAAAAAAAGATTATAGAAAGATAGAGTAATTCAGAGAGTAAAGGGACAAAAAAGTCATTACGTATTATTGTATATCGAAGTGAAGAGTAAAGAGATACTAGTATAACTCTTTAGGAAACTGCATATATTCAGTGCAGCCAGAGCAAAATAGATTTATCTATCTACACATCACTTATCTTCTTATCTACACATCACTTATCTATCTAGCTATCCATGCATTATAAATATATATGTAATATATACATGCATATTTGTATACGTTTATATTAATCAAATATCTAATCAGAATACATACAATACGACTTGTCTTTAAAAGATGTAATATGTCTTTTTGAGACATTCCAAGATTTTTCAAGTGATAACTCTGAAGAGATAAACAGAGACCAATAAAGTAGTACTTATACTTTATCTTGTATACTCTTATAACATTACACTTATAATAAATTAATAAATAAATACGAGTTATTAATATAATAGTTATAAATATACATATTTTATTGAAAAATATTAAATAAATATGACAAACAGTTTCAGAACAGTGATCACTGAATGGTATGTTTATAGTTACATTTATTGCAGTGATCATGTAGACTGTATGCATTTGTCAATATTCATCATTTTATATACTTAAAATTGGCAAATTGATATGTAAATTATTCTTCAATATGAGTAATTTAATTATTTTAGTGTGTCAAATTACATTGGATAATTGTTTAATATTGAAACAACTTTTCATCATAGGATAACTTCATGATACCATTTATATGATTTCTAATGTCAAGAATAGCTAAGGATAAAGAGGACAAAAAGTGGCTTTTCTTTCCCAGGGTGAACGTATAGTACTATATTGAATAGAAGTGGTAAGAG
>NW_007740722.1:21695-27139 GCF_000696425.1 Galeopterus variegatus | reverse complement strand
ACTATATTGAATAGAAGTGGTCAGAGAGGGCATCCTGACTTTGTTCCTGATTTCAGAGCAAAAACTTAGTTTTTCACCACTGAGTATAATATTAGCCCTGGGCTTTTCATATATTGTCTTTATTCTGTTGAGGTAATTTTCTTCTATTCATAACTTGTTGAGTGTTTTTATCACAAAAGCATATTGAATTTTTTCAAATGCTTTTTATACATCTATTGAGATAATGACATGATTTGTATCCTTTGTTCTGTTTGTATGCTTTATAACATTGATTGATTTGTGTATGTTAAAACATCCTTGCATCTTAGGGATAAATCATACATGGTTCTGGTGAATGATCCTTTCAGTGTGCTGTTGAATTTGGTTTGCTAGTATTTTCTTGAGGACTTTTGCATCTATATTTATTGGTCTGTAGTTCTTGTTTCCTTATATTTCAGTCTTGGCAGACTGTATGTTTCTTGAAATGTATCCGTGTTTTCTAGGTTGCCAAATATACTGTTTTATAATTATTCACAGTAGTCCTTTGTCTTTTTTCTTTCTGTGGCATGTATTGTAATCCTTTCTTTCATTTCTGATTTTATTCATTTGAGCTTTCTTTATATTTTCTTATTTATTTTAGCTAAAGCTTGCCATTTGTTGATATTTTTTAAAAAACAAACTTTTAGTTTTATTGATTTTTTCCATTTTTTTTCTTTTTTATATTTCTATACTTTTGCTCTATTTTTTTTTTTTTTTTTTTTTTTTTTTTTTTTTTTTTTTTTTTTTTTTTTTAGCAGCTGGCAGGTATGTTGAACCAAACCCTTGACCTTGGTTTTCCAAGGCCATTCTCCTATCAACTGAGCTAACTAGCCAGCCTACTCTAATTTTTATTAATTCTTTTCTTTTGCTAACTTAGGTATTAGTTTGTTCTTATTTTTTAGTTATTTGAGGTGTGGGGTTAGGTTGTGTATTTAAGATCTTTCCTCTTTTTTAACATGGGCATTTATTTCTATACATTTTCCTTTTAATACTGTTTATTTTGCATACCATACATTCTGGAATATTGTGCTTTCTCTTTTGTTTGACTCAAGATACTTTCTACTTTCTCTTTTTTTCCTTCTTTGACCCATTGGTGCAAGAGTGTTGTTTAATTTCCACATGTGTACAAAGATTCCATTTTTTCTTCTGCAATTAATATCTAGTTTCTTTTAGTTTTAGTTGAAAAAGATACTTGGTATTATTTCAATCATCCTAATTGCTTTAAAACTTGTTTTGATACCTAACATGTGATCTATTCTGGAGAATGTTCCATCTGTGCTTGTGAAGAATATGTATTCAACTGCTGTTTGGTTAACGGTTCTGTTTATGTCTGTTAGGTCCATTTGATCTATAGAGCTGTTCAAGTTCTCTGTTTATTTACTGATCTTCTATCTGGAAGCTTTATCCATTATTAAAAGTGAGGTATAAAATCTTCTACTATTGTATTGCTATCTTTTCTTACTTAAGTTCTGTCAATGTTTTATTCATCTATTTAGAACTCCAAAGTTAGGTGCATATATATTTTTAATTGTTATATCTTACTGGTAAATTGATCATTTTGTCATTATAATATCCTTTTTTGTCTCTTGTAACAGTTTTTGACTTACGATCCATTCTTGTGTTATATACATATGGCCATCCTGCTCTTTTTAAATTACTTTTTGCATGGAATATATTTCTAATTTTATTCTTTACTTTCAGTTTAAGTCTGTCTTAAAACACTAAGATACAGTGTTATCAAATTGTCAAAAGTCAAAGACAAAAGAAGAATCTTGAAAGAAGCAAGAAAAAAAGGACTTATTACATTACAAGAAAAACACTTTAAGACTGTCAGTGGCTTTCTCAGTAGAAACCTTGGAGGCCAGAAGGGTGTGGGATGTATATACAAAGTGTCAAACAAAACCAAAAACAGCCAACCCAGAATTCTAAATCTGCTAAAAATGTACTTCAAAAATAGGCTGAGGAAGTTCATCACTATTAGACCTACCTTACAAAAAATACTATAGTGAGTTCTTGAAGTCAAAATGAAAATATGCTGTACAGCAATACAGAAGCACAGGAAAGTATAGAGCTCTCTAGTAATGTTAAGTATATAAACAGATATAGAATAATGTAATACTGTAATGGTGATGTGTAAATCAACTTTAATTCAGGTTTAGAAATTAAAAGACAAAAGTATAAAAATAACTGGAACTATAAAAATATATTAATTAATTTACAATATAAAAAGATGTAATTTGTGGCTATAATAATATAAAGCATGTTTGGATGAAAAAAAGTATGGAGTTTTTGTATATGATTGAAGCTGTTATCAGCTTAAAATAGATTATTATAACTGTAAGATATTTTATGTAAACCCCACAGTAACCACAAAAAAAATTACCCATTGGAAAAACAAATGAAAAAATGAGAAAGTAATTAATCAAGTAAAAAAAAAAATCAGTGAAACACAAAGACAGCAAGAGGGGAAACAGGGACAAAAGAGATTGCTATGGGTCAAATGTGTCCCCCAAAAGTTCACATGTTAGTTACTTGATCCCCATTGCAACAATGATAAGATGGTGGGAAAGCCAATGATGGTACTTGAAACGTGGGGTCTTTGGGAGGTGATTGGATCACGAGGACTATCCTCTCAAGAATGTAGTAATTCATTCTGGGAGTAATAAGTTATCATGGGTGTGGACTGATGGCTTCATAAGGAGAGCAAGTGAGAAGTGTAGCTCTCTTAATCAAGTCATTCTTGCCATGTGAAACCCTGTGTCACTCAAAAGAGTCACCACCAAGGTGTGCCCCTTGGGCTGTGGACTTTCAGCCTCCAAAACCTTAAGAAATAAGTTCTATTTCATTATAAATTTAGCAGTTTTATACAAGCAATATATATAAATTTTAATATAAATTTAAAAGTTCTTCTAAAAGCAACAGAAAACAGACTAATACAGATATTTAAGACAAAAAGAAAACATTTAACAAAAAAGGCATATTAAGACCTTCTTTATCAATAATTACTTTATTATTATTATTTTTTTGTCCTTTTTGAGACCGGCTGCACTGCACTCAGCCAGTGAGTGCTGTGAGCGCACCAGGTCATCCCCATATGGGATCTGAACCCGCGGCGGGAGCGCTGCTGCGCTCCCAGCACTGCACTCTCCCGAGTGTGCCACGGGCTTGGCCCTATCAATAATTACTTTAAAGGTAAATAAACTAAAATCATCAACCAAAAGACACAGACTGGCTGAATGAATTAAAGAACAAAATATCTAACTGCTGAATCCAACCTTCTACTTTCAATTTGCTAGCATTATAATATTTAAAATGCATCTCTTCTGAACAGCTTATAGCTACGTATTTTAATATCCTGTTAGACAATGCTTGCTTTTAATTGGAGGTTTTATTGAACCCACACTTAAATAATTCTTAACATGGTTGGCTTTATGCTTGCCACTGTGCAACATGCTTTACAATTCTTCTCTGTTCTTTTTTCTTGCATTTCTTCTTTTCTATCTTCTTTAAAATATCTACACAATGGAATACTACTCAGCTATAAAAAAGAATGAAATACTGCCATTTGCAACAACATGGATGGACCTTGAGAGAATTGTATTAAGTGAAACATGTCAGGCAGAGAAAGAGAAATACCACATGTTCTCAATTATTGGTGGGAGATAAAAATAAATAAATAAATTCACGCACACACAAAAGAAAAAAAAACTGCGGGGGGGGAGAAGAAGACATAACAATTACAATTCCTTGACGTTGACATGACAAGCATACAGAAAGGACATTGTTGGGTGGGAGGGGGGAGAGGGAGGAGGGAGGGAGGTTTCAGTAATGGGCCACAATAATCAACCACATTGTATATCGACAAAATAAAATTTTTTTTAAAAAATCAAAAAAACTGTGTCACTGTTATGTCATTCTATCTCTTCTATTGACATTTAAGTTATATTGCTTTTTGTTATTTTGGGAAGTATCTTTAGGAAATAAAATATCTAACCTGAATTTGTCACTGTCTAGGTTGAATTAATATTTATCATTTTAATTATAATGTAAGAAACTTAAAACAGTATCATTCCAATTTGAAAATTGTCTCTTTTTCACTTGATTTCAAATATTTTCTGAATGCACCTTATACTAAACCTTCACAAAATCTCTTAAAATCTCATGTGGTACAGGTCTGCTGGCAACAAATTATCTCTGCTTACATCTGAAAAATCTTCACTTCAACTTTATTTTTTAGTAAGTTTTATTTTAGAAGAAAGTAAATTTACAGAAAAATTGCAAAGAGAGTACAGAGTACTCCTAAGTATTTCATACCTAATTCTTTTTATGATTAAAATCATATATTACTGTTACATTTGTTATGATCAATGCACAAGTATTGGTATATTATTATTAACTAAATTCATATTTTAATACGAATTCTATGCTTTATACCTTATGCCCTTTTTCTATTCCAGAATCTTATGCAACATATCACATTATACTTATTTGTCATATTTCCTTAGATTTCTCTGAGCTGTTAGAGATTCCCAGACATTCTTTCTTTTCAGTGACCTTGAGAGTTTTAAGGAATGTTGTGTCCCGACCCGCAGGATATTCAACAAGGACCCTGGAGGGGGGATTGGGAATTGGATGGGACAAGAGATGTGAGAAATGGAGACAAGACAGTATTCTGATCAAATCTTGTTTATTAGCCAGAAGGTCACAGTTTATATAGACAGCAGGAGGGAATCAGCAGATGGTTTACTGAGAAAACCGCAGGGCGGGTTGTTCCAGTAAATGGAAAATTCCCATTATCTATGGCAAGTTGCAAAGTTACCTACACCCATAGTGCACAGGAGGGGGAGGGATGGAAGAAAACAGCAAACAAGGCTCTGAAGCTTTGAGGCAATAGCTGGGCAGGCTCTTTGGCTCGGGACAGGCAGGCAGCCGGGCTCTAATGGCTCTGGACAGGTCTCCCTTTTTAATTTTTTCAAGCCAAGGGAACCTCTCGGGAACTGTGCCTGTCTTAGGTTGGGGCAATCTATCCCACACATGGTACCCATCATAGGATTAGGCTGCAGCAGAGGTGGCCCTCCTGTCTTAGGTGGTGTGGGGATGTTACCCTCTTACCCATCTTTGGCTATCCAGTTCAGCTCACAGAGGCAGCATTTGTTAAGGTCAATGCAGTGGTATATAGGCACCACTTAGTTCTTGCATCTCAAGGCATTGATAATGGACCTGTATAGGCCTTGCCTGAATAGCTTCAATTTGCTTTTTAATGAATGCCATAAGTTTGTTGAACAGACAACGACCCAAAGAAAGCAAAAGAAGCAAGCCCACAAGTGGCCCTAAAAAGGGTAAGAGATAAGTCCATTAAGTCTGGACCAAAGGGGGTTTTTCAACACAACTATAAGCGGAAGATGATGAGGACAAATAAGCTGAAC
>NW_007740722.1:2914-21372 GCF_000696425.1 Galeopterus variegatus | reverse complement strand
CTAGAAATGGTCCCACCCTTGCAATCACATGGTTTTCCGTACTGTTTGTTCACCAATTGGCGAGCAAGTCCAGGATCTCCAAAGCCGGAGTGGACCTTGGGCAGCTGACCAGACAAACCAACAATCAGGAAGAAAATGCTGGTTGCCATGACCCCTGTGGAAAAGAAAAGAGAAAGACATGCTCAGGGATCTAGAGAATCCCTGGCTGAGAGGTTATGATCAACTTATTTAACCAGCCGTTCTGGCAGCCATCTGGCTGAGTTATGAGTGCGAGAAAAAACACAGACTGAACCTCTACCCCAGATCAAAGCTGGATCTGGGCCATTCCAGGGGTTATCTAGGGGGTCCTTCCATTTGACCATGACAAATTGTGATTGGGACTCATGACCATGGCAAATTGTGATTGGGACTCAGAATGCCAAAAACGGTCAGCTGCTGATTTGCCATTGACATCAAGATTTTAAAAATTAAGGATGAAAAGGGCATGACTTAGTAAATTCCTGAGGGAGCCTCTTGTGGGGTACCATTCCCCCTTTTTTATTTTTTCAAGGCAAGTTTTTAGAGATAAGTAGGCTTTTTTGACAATTCCTTGGCCTTGAGGGTAATATGTTGAATTTGTAATCTAGCACAAAAATCTTGGAAAGCCTTGGAGGTATAGCCAGAGCCGCTTAGACTTGGCCCTTTTCTTCACTTTGTTTTTATTATGTTTATCATCTTTTTCTGAATTTCTTCTGATGTCTCTCTTTTTGCTGTTAGATTTATGGTCTTTAATTTTCTTTTCCTTTTCATTAGCAAAAACCCACTGTAGGTGTCTATGGACATGTGAACATATTTTAGATTACCAAATTCTGATAAATGAGTAGCATCCATTTGCCAAAGCATATTTGGGACAAGTCCTCAAGTAATAACTCCCAAATGGGGAAAAGGCAAGTGCTTAACACAGGAAGGACACTGTTTAACTATCTGTCTAGCTTGTTCTCTAGTGATTTGAAACATTAACCTAAGTGTGTGAGCATTAATATGATGAAGGGAGTGAGTAGTTTGTGCTTGTGTAACAGGATCAGCGGTAATGGTTGCTACTGTTTTAGTGGCCGCATCAGCCAATTTGTTTCCCATGGCAGCTGCAGTCCCTGTGGATGAACCATCAGTAAAAACCAAAAGGGCATTAGTCACCGGCAAGTTACAAGTAACTAGGGGAAAAACAAAAGCGTGTAAGTTACAAAACTAAATAAGTTTATTGGATGGATAATGATTGTCTATTGTGCCTTCATAAGAGGCATAAGCTACTACCCAAGTATCAGAATTTTGTAAAAATCAGGGGACCTGTTGTTGGGTGTAGGGCTGGATTAATTTGTGTGGTTCAAGCCCAAAGTACTTTCTACTATTTTCTCAACCTAATATAATTAAATCTACAACAGCATCAAGGTAAGGAAGCAAGGTTTTTTTTTTGGTGATGAAGGTAAATGAACCCACAAAATAGGGTTGTTCTGCCAAAATAGCCCAGTAGGGACAAGAGCCGTATTGAATATAATAAACGTAAAGAGCTGGGTATAATCCAAGTAAGAGACAAATTGAGCTGCAATAGCATTTTCTACTTTTTGTAATGTAGTCAGTGCTTCTGGAGAGAGAGATCTGGAATATTTAGGGTCAGGATTTCCTTTTAAAATATTAAATAAGGGCTTTAGGTCTCCAGTAGTAAGTTTTAAATATGGATGGAGCCAATTTATATTGCCTAAAAGTTTTTGTAAATCATTAAGGGTTTGTAATTGATCTGTGTGGATGGAAGCCTTTTGGTTCGTAATTTTGTGTCCCATGATATGAAACCCCCAAAATTATAGGGATCATGGAACTGTATCTTTTCTGGAGCTATTTGTAAACCTGCTAAAGCTAACTGCTTTTCAAGCTGGATAAAACATTGTAAAACCCTGTCTTTTGAATCGCCAGCAAGTAAAATGTCATCCATATAGTGTATAATGTACATATCTTTCCACAGATCTCTGATTGGTTGGATGACTGCAGCCACAAATTTTTGGCACAAGGTAGGACTATTGGCAATTCCCTGGGGCAGGACCCACCATTGGTATCGTTTCATGGGTTCCTTAAAATTTATGGAGGGGAGACTAAAAGCAAAACGTTTTTGGTCACTAGCATGTAGAGAAATTGTGAAAAAGTAATCTTTGAGATCTATAACAATTTTAAAAGAGCCTGATGGAATTGCCACTAGGGATGGCAAGCCAGGTTGTAAAGTGCCCATAACCACCATTGTGGCATTAACAGCTCTTAGGTCCTGAAGCAGTCTCCATTTTCCAGATTTTTTTCTAATAACAAATATAGGAGTATTCCAGGGGGAGTTACTCTCAACAATGTGTCCCGCCAGTAATTGTTCCTGCACTAACTGTTGGGTGACACATAATTTTTCTGAGGTTAACGGCCATTGATCAACCCAAACAGGTTTATCTGACTTCCAGGTTATGGGATCAGCACACCTTTGGGGTGCAGGCATGTCAACGGCCGAAATAAAAAATTTCCAAAGCCCTGTTTATTAAGCTGGCCTGTTGCCTGAATGGGTTGTAAAATGCCTTGTTGCTGTTTTCCTAAACCTTTGCCTGGACTATATCCTTGAGCCAGCATCTGTGCTGTAACTATTTCATTAGGGCTGCACATCATTATTTTCATTTGTGAGAGAAGATCCCTGCCCCAAAGATTGACAGGCAAGTAAGGGATGACATACGGTTGAATAAGACCTGAATTATTTTCCTTATCTGTCCATGTAAGAAATTTAGAACTCTGTTTAGGATTGCGGCTTTGTCCAATTCCCTTTAGATTGGTTAAGGTATCACAAAGGGGCCAAGTGGCGGGCCAGTCCTCTTGTCTAATGATAGTAACATCAGCCCCAGTATCTATTAGGCCAGTGAATTGTTTACCATCCAACCATAAGGTAAGAGAAGGTTTTTGAAGGGAAATCTGTTGGGCCCAGTAAGCATCTGTGGATCCAAAATTGTCTGCACCTCTCACAATATTATGGGCTTTATTGTTTGTTTTAACTAGGGAAAGTAGGATAAGCTGGGCTACTCTTTCTCCTTGTGGAATCGTGACAATGTCAGCAGTTGCTTTGGCCAGAAGCTTAATTTCTCCAGTAAAATCATGATCAATTACTCTGGGAAAAATTTGTAGCCCTTTGAATATTGAACAGCCGCGACCTAGGACAAGTCCAAAAGTACCAGGGGGCAATGGACCAAAGACCCCTGTATTTAAAAGTTGAGGTCCCAGTTCAGAAGTTAATACTGTGCAGGAGGTGGAACAGAGGTCCAGTCCTGCGCTCCCTGGGGTTGCTCTAGTGAGGTTTGAAACGGATTGTTGTTGTTGGCTGGGACAAACTTGATAGCCCCACTTTGGTTCGGGGCCTGGGGCTGGCCCCTTTTCCCATTTTCCTGAGGGGGCGGTAAGGGATTTCCCTGAGCATCAGTCTTAGATCTGCACTCGTTGGCCCAATGCTTTCCTTGTTTACACTGCAGGCAAAGTCCTGGGGCTTTACTTTATTCTTTATTATGACTATTTTGACAAATTTTTGCAAAATGTCCGGATTTGCCACATTTGAAACACCCCCTAGTATTTTTACTCTGGTAAGCCAGAAAGTCTTTTACAGACTGACGGCCAAAAGCAGCTGCCATAGCCAGACCCTGTTGATAAGAGGGTCCAATGTCTGAACAAAGGCGAATATACCCTTGAAGGTCAGTTTTATTTTTATGAGGCCTAATGGCTGCCTGGCGGGCAGGGTTGGAGTTTTCAAAAGCCAATTATTTTACATAGTCAAGATTAGTATGAACATTACTCAGTATTCTTTCTGTTGTTGTCATTAATCTGTTTACAAAGTCTGAAAAAGGCTTGTCAGGCCCTTGTTTTACTCCAGTGAGTGAAGCGCCTGAGTCCCCTTTAGCAGGGAGCCTTTTCCAGGCCTTTAATTCTCATAGAAATCTTGTAAAGCGTCTCCAACTCGAGACCACATTTTATAATTAATAGTCCCTTCTTCTGGGAACCAAAGACAGAGATTCTTCGCGAAATCAAAAAATCTTAATAGATCACTTCTTTTAACCTTTACTCCTCGCGTCTTTAAAGCTTTTTGTAACTGTCTTATGTAGACGTCATGACAACTTAATTTTTAATTCTTGTCCCATTATTGGGCGCGCTTACTCACCTTATCCTGATGTGGCAGATTCCCGTGGCAGATGAGGGTTTTACTCTTTCATTTTCAGTGGTCGACCCTCCAATGTGCCGTCTTCCTCACGGTGTCCCCCGTATCCAGTGCCCCACGTTGGGCGCCAAAAATGTCGTGACCCGCGGGATATTCAACAAGGACCCTGGAGGGGGGAGTGGGAATTGGATGGGACAAGAGACGTGAGAAATGGAGACAAGACAGTATTCTGATCAAATCTCGTTTATTAGCCAGAAGGTCACAGTTTATATAGACAGCAGGAGGGAATCAGCAGATAAGGAAGTGAGCAGCAGATGGTTTACTGAGAAAACCACAGGGCGGGTTGTTCCAGTAAATGGAAAATTCCCGTTATCTATGGCAAGTTGCAAAGTTACCTACACCCATAGTGCACAGGAGGGGGAGGGATGGAAGAAAACAGCAAACAAGGCTCTGAAGCTTCGAGGCAATAGCTGGGCGGGCTCTTTGGCTCGGGACAGGCAGGCAGCCGGGCTCTAATGGCTCCAGACAACATTGGTCAGATATTTTGTAGAAAGTCCTTCAGTTAGAGCTTGTCTGATATTGTTCATTTGATTAGACCATGGTCATGAGTTTCTGCAGAAAGACCATAGACTAGAGAGTTGTTTTTAGCACATTTTATGAAGAGTCTATGCTACTGACCTGACTGATCCATGTTGGTGTTGATAATCTACCTGCGGTAGTTTTCTCAAGTTTTCCACTGTAAAATCACTGTTTACCCCCATTTTTCGTACTATGTATATGAAAATAATTGCCTATCCGTAATTCACACCTAGAGTGGGCTCCACCTTCTTAATGGTGGGGGATCTAAGTAAATTACTTGGAATTTTCTGCAAGAGAGATTAGTCTCTCACTCCCCTTTTATTTTTTAGTGATCTAATTATATCAGTATGAACACATGAATGTTTATGTTTTACTTTGAGCTAGAGTACATTACTACTTTATCGATTTTGTAGTTCAAAATATTCCAGTTTTTGTCACTGGAAGCTTTCAGTTGGTTCCTGAATCTCTTTCAGTTACCCCTATCATTGCGAGGGTATGTGGGTTTTTTGGTTTGTTTGTTTTCATTTTTGTTTTTAGAGTACTCTCTAAATTTCTGGCACAATAAGATGCTGCTGTCTTACCTTTCAGATTTTTTGTCCAGTACCAGAATTAGCCATTTCTCCAAAGATCTCTTGCACTTTTTCTTGGAGAATGCTGCTACAAACCTAGATTTGTGTGCTAGGTGTGCTTGTTGTTTCTGCAATGTTATTGCTAGGGTTATCTCAGCTGTCAGAGGAAAGAAATATGTGTGAGTACGCCAAATGTGTGTGTGTGTGTACATATATGTATGTGTATATAGCTATCTACATAATATTAAGCTAGATGAGTTTATAGTGATAACTTCAACTCTAATCTACTACTATATGAATAATTCTAGCCTAGTCACATTGTTTGTCTCTAAATTCCCTCTCCCACAATGATATAGACTTAACCCATGTTCTTATAGAGGAGGAAAGTTATCAACTAGAATAAAGTGCTTTTGTGTAACTTCTTTTGCCTTTAGTCTTGCACACTTCAAACATTTTCAAAGTTTCTCAGGTTAGCAACTTTCTCCCCACCCCCATGTCCATGGGTTTCTTCCATACATTTGTAATATAGTTCAGTTGCTTGTAACATTTCACATTCCATCTTGGGATCTTTCAACTTCCTAAATGAATATTTTTTTAAGCTTGACTCCATTAAATTTCTCTCCTTCTGTTGTAAGTTCTACGGGTTTTGACAAGTTCATAGTGTAGCATAAGCATGACTATGGCATCATTTAGAATAGTTTCATTACCCTAAAAATTCCCCTGTATTTCATTTTTTTAAGCCTACCCATCTCCCTCTGAAAATGCATGGAAACCACTGATTCATTTACTGTCTCTACAGGTGTGTCTTTTCCATACTGTCATATGCTTGGGATCTTGTAGGAAGACTTTTTAGAATAGCTTCTTTTGCTTATCAATATGCACTTAAGATTTATACATGTATTTTTGGTGCAATAGCACATTTTTTAAATAGCTGAATAGTATCCCATTTACTAGATATCCACAATTTGTTCTCCATTTATCTGTTGAAGGGCATCTTTGTAGCTTCCTATTTACTTAGTGATTACAAAGTTTCTATAAACATTTATTTATGGTTTTCAAGTGAGCACAAGTTTTTTGTGTATGTTGGACAAATACCTGGGAGTACAATTGCTTTATAACATGGTAAGATCATTTTAAGCTTTGTAAGAAACTGCCAACTTGTCTTGCAAAGTGCCTGTAGTAGTTTTATATACTCAGCAGCAATAAATGAGACTTTCTGTTGTTTCTCATCCCAACACTGACACCAATATTTTCAGTATTTTGGACTTTAGACATCCTACTAGATGTGTATATGGTATCTTGTTGCTCTTTTAAAATTGCAATTTCTGATTAACATGATGTTAAACATCTTTTTATATGCTTATTTAGATATGCTGTATATTCTTTATACCTTTATTGATAAAATATCTGTTCATATCCTTTGTCTATTTTTTAATAGCCTGTATTGTATTTTTGAATTTTAAGAGTTCTCTGTATATTTTTGTGTGTTTTGAAAATATTTTCTTCCAGTGTGTGGCTTGTCTTTTTAAATTTTAACTTCTCAATATACGTTGTTGTTGATTTTCATGACCCTTTACCTGTTCTCCTTTGCCCCTCCCTCTTTACCCCCCCCCCACTTCTCTTTTGAGTGTCCTAATAGTGTTTTAGGTAGAGCAAAAGTTTTTATTTTAATAATGTCCAATTTATCATTTTAATTTGATGAATCATGCTTTTGTATGTACCTAAAAGCTCATTATTAAACTCAAGATCAAATTGATTTTATCCTGTGTTTCCTTCTACAAGTTTTTGATTTATTTAGTTTTGCATTGTGTATCTAGGTCCTTGATGCACTTTTGAATTCATTATCATAAAAGACGGAACATCAGTATTTAGTCATTTGCTTTTTTAGTCCTTTTCTTTTTTTTATTTTTTATTTATTTTCCTTGCATATGGAAAAATTTTCCAGCACCATTTACTGAAATTTATATCATTTCTCCATTGAATCACCTTTGTTTCTTTGTCAAAGATCAGTTGACTTTATTTGTGTGGGTCTTCTTTTGTTTCTCTGCATCACATTCCATTGATCTATGGGTCTTTTCCTTCGCCAATACCATGATGTCTTTGTAATTTTCAACAACAAAAAAATCATGTCATATGCAAATAATTTTATTTATTTTCTTCCAATCTATGTATGTTACAGGTCCGTTTGTTTTTGTATTGAAGTAGCTAGGACTCAAGCATGATGTTGAATAAGAGTAATAGGAGACGGCATCCATGCATTCTTTCTTATCTTAGGGGAAAATTGTTCACTTTCTCATCATTTAGTACAATGTTAAGTTTTTGCTGATGTTCTTTACCAAGTTGAAGAAGTTCCTCTCTATTCTTATTTGCTGAGAGTTTTTTAAAATTATGAATGGGTGTTGAATTTTGTCAAATGCCTAAATTAATGTGATGATATGTTCCTTATTTAGCCAGGTAATTCAGTAAATTATGTTGATTTTTAAATATTGAATCAGATTTAATAACCTGTAATAAATCCTGCCGGGTCTGTTGCCAGCAGCTGACCTGTACAGCCCTAGCCTCGTTCCTTTCAGTGGGCCAGCAAATGGCTCGGGATTCCCCTTTCCCTCCAGCCCCCTTTTGAAGGAGACAGGGGGAGAGAGCCATGAAGAGAGGTGAGCACACCACCGGCCCCAAACCAGCCCAGTTAAAGGACACTCAGACACGGTGGGGGTTCTGTCAAGCAGTTCTGTTTATTAACACACAAGCATTGGCTTTTAAAGGTAAATGGCAAAGGCAGGTTTTTTACATCCTCCAATCAGCTTAAGGGTTAAGGGCATGCATCCTGTCTCAATACCTAGCTACTGCAATTACGCAGTGTTCACAAGTGTGGCCAATAAGGGCTAAGGCAAGGTTCCCACAGACACTCCCACCCTGCTTTCTCCCAGCGCCCTCTTAGGCTGCCACATTAATCCACTTGTAATGTCACTTTAAGGTGGTGTTATTTTTTAAAGGCCCAACAAATCCCACTTCATTGAGATAAATAATCCTTTTTGTACATTTTTGGATTTGATTTGCTAAAATTTTGTCAATGATTTTTGCAAATATATTTATGTTATTGTTCTGTACTTTTTCTTTCTTACAATTTTCTTATCTGGTTTTGATATTGGAGTAGTTGGCCTAATAGAATAACTGAGGAGGGAGGAATTGTTACCTCTGTCACTGTTTTCTAGAAGAGCATGATAATTTCATTTTTGGAAAGCTATTAATAATTGACAATTGATTTCATTCATGTATTAGTCCTTTTTGTGTTACTATAACAAAATACCTGAGACTTGGTAATTTATAAAGAACAGAAGTTTATGTGGCTTACAATTCTGGGACAGCTGCATCTGGCACAGGCCTCAGGCTGTTTCTACTCATGGTGGAAAGTGGGAGCCAGCCAGTTTGTACAAGCAGACCACATGACAAGAGGAAGCAAGAGAGAGAGAAGGGAAGTGCAAGGGTCTTTTAAACAACCAGCTCTCCTGGGAACTAATAGAGCAAGATCTCATTCATTAATCCCCCCACCTAGGGAGAGAGCATTAATCCATTCATGAGGGATCCACCCCCATGACTCAATCAGTTTCCAGCACTGCCACATCGGGGACCAAATTTCCACATGAGTTCTGGGAGGACAATACATCCAAACTCCATTGTTCTGCCCTGGCCTCCCAAAACTGATGTCCCTCTCACATACAAAATATAATCATTCCATCCCAACTGTCCCAAAAGTCTTAACTTGTTTCAATTCAGAAGTCCAAAGTTCAAAGTCCCATCTGTGAGATCAATACAAGTTATCTACTTCTAAGATACAATGGTGGGACAAACATAGGGTATATATTCCTGTTCCAAAAGGGAGAAATAGGCCCAAAAAAAAGGAGTAACAGGTCCCAAACAAGTATGAAACCCAGCAGGGAAGATATTAAATATCAAAGCTGGCAAATCATGTAACTTGACCCCATGTACCATGACTCCTCTGCATGCTGGTGTGGGGGTTAGGTCCCTAAGTCCTTGGGCAGATCCTCTCCTGTGGCTTTCCTGGTCTCAGGCCACACTTCACCTCTTCGGGGCTGGTGTTCCACTCTGGTAGCTCCATGAGTCTGGGGTCTCCATGGCAGTCCTGCTCTCACAGCTTCACTAGACATGGTGCTGTTGGGGTTTCTCTGCTGAAACTCTGACCCCATATTTCTGCTCTAGTGAAGGCTGTCTGTAGTGATTCAGCCTATGCAACAGATCTCTTCCTAAGCCCCCAGACTTTTCCATACACCCTTTGAAACTGGGGTGGAGGCTCCCTAGCCTCTACAGCTCTGGCATTCTTTGAGCCTATAGAGTTAACAACATGTGGACGCCACCAAGGCTTCCAGCTTGTATCTTCCAAAGCTGCACGTCCTGCCACACCTGGGGTCAATTTACTCATAGCCAGAGTAGCCAAAGCAGCTGGGGTGCTGGTGCTGGAAGCAGCTTCTGAAGGTTGTCCTGAGCAGTGAGGCCATGGAGGGTTCCTCTAGTCTGTTCCCCAAGGCAATTCTGTCTCCCTAGATCTTTGGGCCTAAAATGGAAGGGTTGGCCCCAGAGGCTTCTGCAATGCCTTCAGGGCCTTTCCCCCCTTCTCGTGATAATCCTGTTATTTTGTGTTAATCTTCTTAACACCATTGAATTTTCCTTCTGAAAATAGTCTCTGCTTCTCTACCACATGGCTAGGCTGAAATTTGCCAAAACTTTATGCTCTGCTTCCCTTTCAAATTCTGGCTTTATGTCATGCCTTTGCCACCATAACTCAGCATAGACTGTTAGAAGTAACCATGCAGCTTCCTTTATGTTTTGCTACTTAGAAATTTCTACAGCCAAGTACTCTGGTTTACAACTCCTATATTCTAACTTCCACAAAGTCCTAGGGCATGGACAGAATGCAGCCAAATTCCTTGCCAGTTCACAGCAAGGGTGATCTTTGCCTAAGTTTCTGATAAACTTCTGATTTCTATCTGAGAATTCATTAGAATGGTCTTTACAGTCCATGTTTCTATCAGCATTTTGTTCACCACCATTTAACCAGTCTCTAAAAAGTTTCAAATATTCC
This sequence comes from Galeopterus variegatus, assembly GCF_000696425.1. Classification (NCBI taxonomy): domain Eukaryota; kingdom Metazoa; phylum Chordata; class Mammalia; order Dermoptera; family Cynocephalidae; genus Galeopterus; species Galeopterus variegatus. Next base: position 10,934 of record NW_007740722.1, on the reverse strand, counting down.
CTGCTTTTCTTGTCTTCTATACTTTCACCAGCATCTAGGGTTTTTCTAGCCTGTTCCTCCAAATTCCTCCAGCCTCTCCTCAACACCCAGTTCCAAAGCCTCTTCTACATTTTCAAGTATCTGTTGTAAGCAATACCCCACTTCTCTGCTACCAATTTTCTGTATTAGTCCTTTTTATGTTGCTATAACAAAATACCTGAGACTTGGTAATTTATAAATAACAGAGGTTTATTTGAGTTATGATTCTGGGACAGCTGCATCTGGCATGGGCTTCAGGCTGCTTCTACTCATGGCAGAAAGCGGCAGGCAGCCAGTTTGTACAAGCAGATCATGTGGCGAGATGAAACAAAAGAGAGAGGAAGTAAATGCCAGGGTCTTTAAACAACCAGTTCTCACAGGAAGTAATAGAGCAAGATCTCACTCATTAATCCCCCCACCTAGGGAGAGCATTGATCCATTCATGAGGGATCCACACCCATGAATCAATCAGTTTCCAACACTGCCACATTGGAGATCAAATTTCCACATGAGTTCTAGGAGGACAATACATCCAAACTCCATCAATTCATAAATGCCTATTTATACAATCTATGTATCCTTGTGTAAGTGTTGGTAGTTCGTGTCTTTTAAGGAATAAACCAAATTATCTTAGTTATCAAATTTGTGATCATAGAGCTTTTCATAATATTTTTTCATGGCTTTTATTATTATTGTTATTGTCCTTTAATGTCCATGGGAATAATATCAATTATCCCTATTTCTTATTTGATATTGGTACTTTGGGCCTCCTCTCTTTCTTTTTTGTTAGACTGGTAGATTTTTACGAATTTTATTGATCTTTTTAATAAATGAGCCTTAGGTTTTGTTTATTTTTTCTATTGTTTCTTGCTTTTAATTTTATAGGTTTCTCCTCCAATCTTTATTAATTCTTTTAATCTACTTGTTTAACTTAATTGCTTTTCTTTCTCTTGTTTCCTAAAGTAGAAGCTTGATTATTGATTTGAGACAATTATGTGTTTTAAATGTATGCACTCAATGCTATCCATTTCTTTGTGAGCACTGCTTTTACTGCATTTCACAATTTTTTATGTCACATATTTATTTTAACTTACTTCTAAATTTTTGGGGGCCTTTGTGTTACTATGAGTGTATTGCTTAATTTGAAAGTATCTGAAGATTTGCTAGCTGTCTTTCTATTATTGATTCTAGTTAAAAACAATTGTTATCTGAGAAAAGACTTTCCATAATTTTTATTCTTTTAAATTTATTGAGGTCTTTTATATGGTTCCAAATGCGGTGTATCTTTATAAATGTTACACCGAAGCTTTAAAAGAATGTGTATTCTGCTGTCATTCAAAGAAGTATTTCATAAATATCAATTAGATCAATTTGATTGATACTGTTATTCAGCCAGACCCTTAATAATTTTTTTGCTACTTAATATATACATATTGAAAGAGAGTCTTCAAAATCTCCAACTGTAGTAGTAGGTTTGTATATTTCACCCTACAGTTTTATCAGTTTTACCTCATGATTTTGAAACTCTGTTGTTAGATTCACACTCATGTAGGACAGTTATAGATTCTTGGAGAATTGACTTCTTTATTATCATGCAATTCTCCTCTTTAGCTCAGTAATTTTCTTTGTTCTGAAGTCAGCATTGTCTGAAATCACTATAGCTATTCCGGTTTTTCTGTGATTAATATTAGCATTGTGTCTTTCTCCATCACTTTACTTTTAATGTATCTTAGTCTTTATAATGTGAGTTTGTTGCAAAACACATGTATAGTTGGGTCTTGATTTTTATCCACTCTGACAATGTTTGTGTTTAAGTGTTATATTTAGATCATTTGCATTTAAGGAGATAATTGCTGTACATGTATTAATATCTGCCATGTTTATAACTGCTTTCTCTTTGTTGCACTTAGTCCTGGTTTCTTTTACTTTCCTTCTTTTTCTGCTTTCTTTGGTTTTAATTAAACATTTTACATGATTCTATTTAATTTTCTCTTTTAGTATATCAACTATGCTTACTAATTTTTAGTTATTGCTGTAGATTTTGCAATGTACATTTTTCACTACTCTGAGTCTACCTTCAAATAACATGATACTACTTCACATGTAGTTTAAACACTTTATACCAGAGAATTTTCAGTTTCTCCCTCATCCTCCTTGTGACATCGCTGTCATTTATTTTACTTACACTCATGCTATAATCACCCAGTACATTCTTACTATTATTACCTTTAACAGTTATTTTTAGATAAAGTAGGAATAGAATAAAATATTTTATTTATCTTCAATTATTCCTCCTAATTTTTTCTTTACGTTGGTGAAAGTTTCTGACCTATATTGTTTTATTTCTCCATTAAAAAGTTATTTTTAAAAATATTTTTTGCATGAAAAGTTTTCTATCTTTGAATTACGTATTTTGGTTTGCCTGGAAAAGTCTTTATTTATGCTTCATTTTTAAAGAATATTTTTTCTCTACATAGAATTCTGAGTTGGTGGGTTGTTTTTCTCTTTTTAAATATTTCAGTCCACTTTCTTTTTGTGTGTATGGTTTTAGATGAGAAATTCACTATGAATCTTGTCCATTTTCCTCTATAGATAACATGTTTTTGTTTTTGTTTTTCACCCCTCTATCTATTTTAAGACTTTTTCTTTGCCTTTGTTCTTTGTTTTCTCAGTTTGATTTTGATATACTCAATTGTAGATTTTTTTTTTGTCTTATCCTGGTTGGTGTTGTTAGAATTTTGTAGATCTGTAGTTTAATGTTAATTAATTTTGAAAAATTATCAGCCATTTTGTTACATACATCTTTCAGTATTTATTCTACTTCATTTTCTCTCTTCTCTTTCTGATATTTCAATTACATGTATGCAATAGCTGTTGAAATTATCTCTTGGAGTTTGGACATCCTGCTCTGTATTTTTAAATTTTTATTTATTATCTGTATTTTTTATTTTTTTCTCTTTGCATTTTACTTTGAAATGCTTTATTAACTTATATTCAAGCTCATAGATTCTTTCCTAGGCCATGTCTAGTTTATTTGACCCTAAATGCATTTTTTTTTTCTTTTGCAATGTTTTTTCCATTTTTTTTCTAGTATTCTCTTTGATCTTCTTTTAGAATTTCCATCTCTCTGAATAGATTACCTATCTATTCTTGCATGTTTTATTTTTTATGTCCATTTCAGCCTTTGACATATTTATGATTGATTTTTAAAAATGATCTCTATGATAATTCTAACATTTGAGTCATATCAGAGTCTGGTTCTAATGTTTGTCTCTTCAGACTGTTTCCCTTGCCTTCTAGAATGCCTTATAATTTTTTTGCTGAAAGCTGGATAAGGTATATTGAGTAATGAGAACTAAGGTTAAATAGGTCTTTAGTGTGAGGTTTAAATCTAAATCTGGCTAGGAGTTGGGAAGTTTCCTACAAGTTTGTAGCCAGAGGCTTCAGATTCCTCTGTTTTATTCCTTTTGTCTTCCTAGTTGACTTTGGACTTTCCTAAGTACTTCTTCTCTGTGAGTCTGTGTTTTGCAGCCCTTTATTTTTAATTCACTATGCTATAATGTGGTCCTGTGGGTTTGGTGGTAAGGTAGCAGGATAGGCAAGTAACATTATATAATATTATTATAAAATATTACTATAGGTCCTGTGGGTTTGGTGGTAACGTAGCAGGATAGGCAAGTAATATTATATAATATTATTATATAATATAGTATTTAGATTAAATCTCAGTCTTTTAATGGGGCTTATGTCCCCAGGCTGCTTCCCAAGTGTTTCTGAGCTTCCCACCCACATAAATGAGAGAGAAATGTGACAGTGAGCTAGAATGGAGGAAAAAATGCCTTTTATCCAAGTAGGATGTAGCTTGGGCACAGTCTTTTTCCCCAAAAGGTAGATCTTTGTTTGAAAAAGGCTCTGAGGGTATTTCACAAGTATTAATCTTCTCCTTCCTGTACCACAGTCAAGAGGGTATCTTTCTTAGCTTTTCATCATGAGAGCCTATTGCAGCTCCTGGAGATAAAACTCATGAAAATGTGCAGTCCCTCTCATGATGAGACTACTGTAGTAGTCATGGTTCTCCAGAGACAGAATCAATAGGATAAGTATATAGATATACAAGAGAGGATTTACTGGGGGAATTGGCTTATGAAATTATGAAGGCTGAGAAGTCTTAATGATAGTCTATCTGCAAACCGGAGACCCTGGAATGCCAGTAGTGTGGCTCAATTCAAGACTGAAAACCTCAGAACTAAGGGAAGCCAGTGGTGTAATTCTTTGTCCAAGGCCAAAGGACTGAGAGCCAATAGGTGCCACTGGTGTAAGTCCTGGAACGTGAAGGATGAAGCACCTGGAGTTCAGATGTCCATGGTCAGGAAAGATGTGTATATTCCAGCCAGTGGATAGAGAGAGACATTCACCTTTTCCTCTGTTTTTCTCCTCTCTGGTCCCCCAGAAGATTGGATGGTGCCTGCCCATGTTGAGAATGGATCTTCCTTACCTAGTCCACTCAGGGCCACATGATAATACTTCTGGAGGCACCCTTGAAAACACTCCCCAAAGTAATACTTTACCAGGTTTCTAGGTATTCCTTAATCTAGTCAAATTGACACCTAAAATTAACCATCACAACCAGAGAAATTTTTCTTTCATGCTATTCCGTTCTCAGCCTACAAAAATTTGCCAAAATTACCACTTAAATGTTCTAGCAAGTTACTGGCTCCAGCAGCTTCTGTTCCAAGTAAGCAGATCTTGCTTGTGACTGTACATTCACCTGTTACTTCCAATTTTGCAGCAGTGGTTTGCCCTGTGAACAAAGTTCTTGATAGGTGAAAGGAAATTCGTTTATTTTCAGTTTGTTCAGCAATTTCTTGTTATAGGAACAGGAGTTGGGGCTGGAACCAGAAGTCTCTTGTAATTTTTATTATTATTTTATACCTTTTGTGTATAAAAGAACAGTAGAAATTAACCTGAATGGTGTCTATCCCCATAAATGGACATTATTATTTTGTCTTTGGGCCATTACTATGGAGTTTGAATCAATCTAGACTGTAGTTAAACTGGGTTTGGGAATTCTTATTTCTGTAGTTACCTTTAGTGCACAGCAGACTTTCAATTCCTACAGTGGTGAACAACCACTACCTTGTGCTTATTATAAGGCCTGCAGTGCCAGATGATTTATTTCAATATTCTTGCTCCTCAAATTTCAGCATTCCTAAATCACAGGAATGACTACACATTCTTGTCCCTCCTTTATCAATAGACTGCAATTGCTTGTCACCTCCCTCAAGTCTTACAGTGGAAGCAGGGAAATCTTGATTCCCCTGCAGATTCTTAGGCTCTCTGCAGCCGTCCTCATCAGTGTCTTGTTCATGATGTCAAATAACCTCTGCTCTCCTATTCATTGTCAGGTTCCTGACCTTCCCACAGTGACAGGTGACATCTGCCTGCTATTAGTGAAGGCACAGAAATGTAGGCTTCTTTCTTACCCTGTTCCACCAGGATCTGCTCTTTGCTTTATAACAGAGAAAGACCAATTCACTGGTGACTTTCTTGACTGGTATCAATCACAATAGTACCTTGTATTCACATAGGGTCTACAGGGCTTCTAGGAAGTTTCTGGTTCTTCTGCACTCCTTCCAATCTGGGCAGGCCCTGCATACTTGTGCCATGGAGGACAATGCTCTATCAATTCTCTAAAAACACACCCATTGTTTCTCAAGAGCACATCTTGGAATCTTTGGGAAAAAAGTAAAAGGATGCAGACTTCCTTTGTATTCTGGGCTTCTAGTGTTTCTAAAATATCACGCAATTTCACTCTAGGATTAAAAACAATTAGCTGTTCTTTTTTTTCTTACCACCTTTTATTTTCACCTTCTTCCCTGCTTTGAAAAAGGTAAAATAGTTTGTATGTCTCCAATGGAAGGCTTCATCAACCTTTCAAATTCTGTAAATATGGTTATCTTGTGATTTTAAAATGTCTGTTGGACTCAACACATAATTTTGTAGATTACCTGGCTTATTCTCATTTCTGCAATGGAAGTCATTCTCTTACACCTTTTCACACCTGAGAGAAACAGGTATTCCTGACTTCATACTTAAGAAATAAGTTGTTCTTATTTTTCTGGATATAAGTAATAAGTTGTTCAGGTTGTTTTTATTTTTCTGGATTCTACGCATAATCATTTCCAAAATCAATGCATTATGTAAATCTACATAATTAGCCTGAGTACAATAATTGTATATACTCATTAGAAAATACCCTTATAACACCTCTTCCAGCTGTCCTCAATTACTTCTTGAATGATTGTTTCAGTATTATCTTTTCCAGTCCCTTCAGAATACTTTTACTCTTTTACTCCCTCTTGGCAGCTTCTGGATATTCATTTATTTTTTACAAAGAAATTTTTTTCAGTGCTCACTTTGTCCCAAGCATTGTATTAACTGCTGTGAACATTCAATAAGCCAACACAAAATCTTTTCTCTCAAGGCAATCTCAGATAAATATGATAAATAGACAAATACACAGTTTCAAAACAATTTAACTTATTCTAAAGAAGTGGCATGGGAGCAGAGAGTCAGGGATTCTATTTCTGTATAAGGGAGTGAGAGAGCCCTAAAGAAGAAGAGATTATGCCTGAGATCTGTTATGCTAGCATCTCTCAGAGGTTAGAATGTAAAGCCTTTTAAAGTCTTTAATTTATACTACAACCAACATCTAAACTATAAAATACATTCATTTGGGCATTGGGCACTAGCTTATTTGATGCCTACTATTATTAATCTTTATTAAAAACATCATCCTGCATCTAAAAATGTACATTATCTCTGTTGGACTTAAATGCAAATAATTAATTTAATAATCACCATTTCAGCCACCTGGGAAATATTTCATACATTTGGAACATGAAAGAACATTGAATAAAAATCAATCTGTGATATCTCTGAAATTAATAATGAGCAGCTATTTGTTAAATGGCATTGTAGCTACTAATTAATTTAACCAGACATAAAGTGTGATGTACCATTCTCTCAGCAATTTCTAACTTTGACCTATACCCATGGTTTAATTGAAACTTCTTGGTACTGCGATATTACCTAATTTGCCACAGTGGTGGCAACTGTTATTTTTCACTTTACTGGGAAATAAAACAATCACTTTGAGCCAGACAGGCTGTCACTTCTCATTACTCTGGGTTAGCATGACATGCCATACAAAATTAGCCACCACGTTACAGGAGTCACAATGATCATGAATGGCTTCATGGTAATAATCAATATAAATCTGGCATTTGATTCTGGAATCAACTACTGCAAAAGACATCTTAGGCCCAGACTTTCAGCAAGGGAATCTACTGAACTATGTGAGTCAATGTAAATAAGGAATGATAACTCTTGAAGTCTAGAAATGTCATATAATCCTATGGTTACGTGCCTGAGTTTAAATCAATATGACTTTAAAAGAGTAGAAATGTCAAGAATGTTCAAATTTAACCATGAATGATGAAAATGTGCTTGTACTAACAACTCAGGGAAATCTAAAACTACATGCGTGGAAGAAGAAATAGCTCCATAGGCTAAAATGAGGCTTTTGTTGAGTGAGTACAGAAAATTTCTGTGTACCCCTTAGCTAACTTTCCCTAATAATAACAACATACATAACTATAATATATTTGGCAAAAACAGGAAATTGATACCAGTACAATACTCATTTTAAACATTGCATACATTATTCAGATTTCACTAGTTTTTAAATGCATTTATTTAAAAAACTTCAGCTCGTATATCTACACAATGGAATACTACTCAGCTATAAAAACGAATGAAATACTGCCATTTGCAACAACATGGATAGACCTTGAGAGAATAATATTGAGTGAAACGAGTCAGGCAGAGAAAAAGAAATACCACATGTTCTCACTTATTGGTGGGAGCTAAAAGAAAAAAAAATAATAATAATAAACAAATTAATTTACCCACAAACACACCCCCCCCCCCCCCCCCCCCC
>NW_007740722.1:0-2457 GCF_000696425.1 Galeopterus variegatus | reverse complement strand
CTTCGTATAATGTATGCTATACGAAGTATTTACGTAAAAGACAATCTAAGAGCAAAATGTAAATAAATAATATACCAAAGAGTTCCCAAAAAAGCAATATAAACAGCCTTTCAAGTTATAAAATAGGATCAAATGCAAATTAAAACTACATGGAGAAAGTGGGTTTTATCCAACAGATTGGCAAAAGGTCAAAGATTTGATAACATTCTGATGCTGTATTGAGATGCCAGGAATACTCAAAACATTGTTGGTTAGAATGTTATTTGGTACAATAACTAAGGAGAATAATTTGTCAATGTTTACCAAAACTATAATTTTATATAATTTGTGATGCAACAAATGTACTTCTAGGTATATATTGTGCACACATAAAATTATGCATATACAAAGTTATTAATTAAAACATTTTATAACAGCAAATATCAGAAGGAACCTAAATGTCAATCAATATGGGTCTGACTATATAAATTATGATAAACCCATCAAGACCTTTTATTTATTTATTTAAGTTTAATGTTACTTTTTTTTTTTTTACATTCTATCATGTTGCAGAGCAGTTCTGGGGAGGGGAAAGGAAAAGAAATAAGGTGGGAGGAGGAGGGAAGAAGAGGAGGAAGGGGCATGGTTGAAGCCTGTGGAACCCCCCTCATTCCTGCATGGGAGACCAGGGGGCTTCCAGTGGTGGCTTGGTCATTGCCTGGCTGTGTGCAGATGTCAGAGGGGTGTGGCTGAAGCCCTTGCCGCCCTACCACCCCAGCTCAGGATCCCAGGGAGCTTTCTGTGGTGGCTCAGTGGTCATTGCCAGGCTAGTAGTGGGTGTCAGAGGGGCATGGCTGAGGCCCAAGGCCCCTCTGTGCCCCGGCTTGGGAAAGCCCAGGGTGCTTCCTGCAGCAGCTCAGTGGTCATCACTGGGCTGGTTGCAGGTGTCCAGGGCCACGGCTGAGGCACTCAGCCTTCCCCCTTCCCTGGCTTGGTAGCCCAAGGGACTTACAGTCCTTCTAGGTTTTATGAGTGTTCTTTGGTGATGAGAGACCTTTACTAATTAATATCAAATTTTTTCTCTGGTCTGTGGGTGTTTTGTTTTTTCTCTCAGTTCAGTGTTGGATTATTTGCTGTTCCTACCACTTAAACTCTGCACTGGAACTCACTTGCTGTCCTTCAATTACTCCTAAGTGGAGGAATTTCCTGTGGGGACCAGCACTTGAGCCCTGTGGTTCAGCTAAATTGCTGCTTTGCTGTTGATTCCCTGGGGAAGGCTTTTTGTGCAGCTCAGGTTTTAATGGTTGACTCTATAGGTGCTTCCAGGACTCATGAGATCCAGTACATCTAGGTTATATAGAAACTCTGGTCTGGGCCTGAGTCTTTTCAGGAAACTCCACCCTCTGCAGTTCTATATTCCTGACCAGTCTCCTCCAAGTTGTCCTACACAGATTGTGGTGCAGATCAGCTGTCCTCAGTGTGCCCAGTGTTCTCTCAGTGGGCCCATCATCCCCACTGCCCATGCTCCAAACACTTCCCATGGGACAGGCCGTGCATTGGTCCCTTGTGATGACTCACTGGCCTCTGAGTGGCTGTTTTTTTCAGTTGTTATGACTCCTCACTTCTATGTGGGTCCACAGAAGCACTAATAATGGTGTTAATACTTAATGGCCTGGGGACCACTAAGGCCCTCTTCTCCCCTGCAGCCTCCAAGCAACTCCATTCAAAGGGCGCAGCTTCAGCTTTTGCCAGCTCCCACTTGGTGCGCTCACCAGCTCCAGCCTTGAAGCAGTCAGAGCTTGAAACAGTGGGAACAGTTCTTTCTTTCTCTCATTGTGGCTTCCCCCACCTTCATGCACTCTATAGGTCTCTCCTCATCTTCCCCTGAGCTCTAGCAGCCCCACCTTGGCTGTTGTTGCTTNTTTATTTTTTACATTTATGCTTGCAATCTATTTTTATTTACGTTTTGTAATTGGGTCAAGGTGTGAACTGAGGATTATATTTATTTTTTGTATATGGATATAATATTTTTCTGGCCCCATATTTTTTAAAAGAAATCTTTTCTTTCTCCCATAAATTGTCTTTACACCATATCAAAATTTAATTAACAAAAATGAATGCGTGGCTCTAGTTCTGGACTCTATATTCCTTTCTATTGATGTTTTTGCCTAAACCAATGTCAAACTATCTTGATTATAATAGCTTTTTTTTAAGTTTATTTATTTATTAATTTTATTATTTTATTTTTCATTTTATGATGTTGTTGTGGAGTAGCCAGGGGAGAGGGTAAGATAGGAAAGGGAAAGGATGTAGGGTGGGAGAAAGAGGAAAAAGGAGGGGTGTAGCTGAGGGCTGCGGCACCCCCCTCATTCCTGCAGGGGAGACTAGGGTGCTTCCAGCAGTGGCTTGTTAATTGTTGGGCTGAGTGCAGATGTCAGAGGGGTGTGGCTGAAGCCCTTGCCGCCCTACCACCCCAGC
>NW_007740721.1:48229-49991 GCF_000696425.1 Galeopterus variegatus | reverse complement strand
GGTTGCGATCCATTGCCGGACACGGAAAAAGACAAAAAAGACAAAAAAAAAAAAAAAAGATAATACAAATCTTTCCATGAACTTTTGGAAGAACGCTTGTACACATTTTTTTTCTCAAGTAGACTTGAAAAGTTATCTGCGATAGATCATATGGTATATTTTCTAGAATATAAAAAGGCACAGTAAATATTAGGTTGAAATCATCCATAGTATATTCCTGATTACAGTGGAATTAAATTAGAAAGCAATAACAGAAGAAAATTTGAGAAATTCACAAATATTTGGAAAATAAATAACACTCTACTTTTTGACATATAGGCCAAAGAAGAAATCAAAAAAGAAATTACAAAATACTCTGTGATAAATGAAAACAAAGCACAACATACTAAAACATACATATGCAATAAAATCATGCTCAGATAGAAATTTATAAATGTAAATGTATATATTAAAAAAGAAGAAATATCTCAATTCTATAATTTAAAATTCCACCTCAAGAAACTAAATGAAAACAAAAGCTGAACACAGAGGAAGCAGAAGGAAGGCAAATGTAATAGTGGATACAAATAAAACAGGATAGGAAAACAATAGAGAATATATTTTTAAAAATGTATTCTTTGAAGGGATCAACAAAATTATAATTACCTTCAGCTAGACTGAATAAAAATGAGAGAATATTCAAATTATTTAAATCAAGAATGAAAGAAGAATCATCACTACTGCTTTTACAGAAATGAGATGGATTATAAGAGAATACAGTAAAAGATTGTATGCCAACAGATGAGATAATCTAGATGAAATTATCAAGGTCCTACAAAGATACAAACCACAGGCACTGACTGACACAAATAGAAGGGGAATCTAAAGAGAATTGTAATGTTAGAGAGGTTGCATTAGTATTCAATATACTTCCCACCTTGTAAAGCTCAGGCCTCAATCCTCTCACAGGTAAATTCTAGAGAATACTTAAAGAAGAATTAATGGTAAACTTTAATAAACTTTAAAAAATTGAGAGAATGGAACAAACCCAACTCCCTATATAAAACCAGTTTAAAGATACAAACTGCCAAAACTTATCCCAAAATACATAAATAAACCTAATGGATTTATATCTTTTAAATAAATTAAATTTGTAGAAAGAAAAAAATAACTTCTCACAAAATATACTCAGGCCGAGATGGCTTTATTGGTGACTTATACAAGTAATTTCAACTCTACACAAACTCTTCCTGAAAATAAAGAGCAGAAAATACTTCCTGTATTAGCCCATTTCTACCACTTATAACAAAATGTTAGAGATGAGTATTTTAAAAAGAAAACAAAATTTATTGCTTACAGTTTCAGAGGCTGGGAAGTCCAAAGTCCAGGGAACACATTTGGTTTAAGCCTCAGTGGTGGCTTACAGAAATGCAGGGGTCTCACATGGTGAGAATGAAGGAGCGGAGAGCAGAAAGACTAACCTCCTCATACACTCTCCTTTTAAAGCCCTCCAAACTATACCCATGACCACCATTTTTTTTTTTTTTTTTACTGGTAAGGGGATCGCAACCCTTAGCACTGTGTCATCTACACCATGTTCAGCCAGTGAGCACACCGGCCATCACTATATAGGATCCAAACCCACAGCCTCAGCGCTACCAGCCCTGCACTCTCCTGAGTGAGCCACGGGGCTGGCCCACATGACCACCATTTTTAATCCATTCATTGGATTAAGTCTAATCACCTCTTCAAGGCCTCAAGTTTTAATTAGTATGATAGAATT
>NW_007740721.1:46173-47524 GCF_000696425.1 Galeopterus variegatus | reverse complement strand
CTCAATAGATGCAAAAAAACCTTTGTCAAAATCCAATATTCATTCCTCATAAATACTAAGAGTAGATGGCACTTTCTCAACCTAATTACTGGCATATATGATAAATCTACAGTTAACATTAAAATATTTTAATAGATGCTTCACAAGAAAAGTTAACCAAATGGCAAATAGCTCATGGAAAAATGCTCAACATTATTAGCCATGACAGAAATGTAAAGTATACCACAATAAAATACCACCACATATTGATTAGAATGACTAATATTAAAAAGATTGACCACACCAAGTGTTGGAAAGGATGTGAAAGAAATAGAAATCACATGTACTTTTGCTCGGACTGTAAAATGGTGCAATCACTTTGGAAAAAAACATTTGCCTGTATTTTAAAAACGTAAATGTATCTGTATCATATAATCCAGCCATCTCAATCCTAGGTATTTACTCAGAAGAAAAAAAAAATCATGTGTCCATCACACTAGTAAACACATATTCATAGCAGCTTTATCTGTAATAGATAAAAAGTAGAAACAACACAAATGCCCCACCAATAGGAGATGTAAAAACAAGTTGTGGTATAGCCATACAATGGAACACTACTGAGCAATAAAATGATCAAACCATTGATACACATAACATTAATCTCAAAATAATTATGTAAATAAAAGAAGCCAGATACAGTAGAGATTTTACCATTCCATTTACACTTGACTGCATAGAAAATGTAAACTAATCTATACTGTCAGAAAGCAGAGCAGTGGTTTCTAGGGATACACTGGAGGATTTCAGGGAAGGGGAAGTGGAAGGGGTTACAAAAAGATGTGGAAATTCTGGGGACTATGGGATATATTTGCTGTCTTGATTGTGGTGCTATTACATGGATGAATACATATTTCAAAACATACCAAATTGAACATTTTATATATGTGCAATTTATTATACAAAAATTACATCTCAAGAAAAACATTAAAATCATATAAGGATACTTCAAAAAGCTCATGGAAAAACAAAATTAAAAAATAATATAACTCTTTCCATGAAGTTTTTGAAGTATCCTTGTATGTGCTCTGATCTCATTAGAGGCTATTCTTATAGCAATTATGTCAAATCTTTCAGTAGATCAAATACAATCAAATGCAGAGAATTATAAAAGTGTTTTCCTGAGAAAACATGAACCTGAAAGATGTACACCTTTTGGAGAGGAAAATATTTCTGTAATGCTTAATTGTCTAAATATAAATTAAAGCTTTGAAAGGATGGGATTTCGAGTTTTTTTCTAACAAAAAAAATATTGGTTTTCATGATAACTATCAGTGAATATTTACCCTATGTTTACACAAGTGAATAAAGTCTG
>NW_007740721.1:41665-45989 GCF_000696425.1 Galeopterus variegatus | reverse complement strand
ATCAAATGCAGAGAATTATAAAAGTGTTTTCCTGAGAAAACATGAACCTGAAAGATGTACAGCTTTTGGAGAGGAAAATATTTCTGTAATGCTTAATTATCTAAATATAGATTAAAGCTTTGAAAGGATGGGATTTCGAGTTTTTTCCTAAAAACAAAAATATTGGTTTTCATGATAACTATCAGTGAATATTTACTCTATGTTTACACAAGTGAATAAAGTCTGTTGCTTATAAATTCTATTAAAAATTTTTTTAAATAAAGAAAAAACTACTTAGTTTTTGAATATACTTTTGTCCTCAGAATTCTATGAAATTGTTTTCTAATCATAATATTGGAGGTATTTGCCATCTGTGGCTATGCATACAAAAGGTGTGAGTACGTTTTGTCTTCCTCTATGTCTCTGGTTCCCTTCCCTCAGAAGACAGAAGATGTTGCATATTCCAAGGAGACAAATCAAGTCATAAGAGATTGTTTCTAGAAGGGTTCTCAACCAAAGGAAGAATACCTAAAATTGCACCCCTCATTGCAATAGAACTACATTAAACATAAACTCTGACGAGTTAAAACAGCAGGATTGCACTTACATTGTATAATCGCTACACAAAAGGCCAATTATCACTTTGTTCAAAAGGGATAATGCAGCATAACCTAAGTAGTAGTTTAAGCAATTATCCAGTAGAACAGTTAATCATCACCCTCAGTTCACAGTCTTTTGTTTCTCAGAAATACACATGTCAGATTGTAATTAAATGCACTCACACTGTTCAGGGCAGAGTGAGCATCCTGGGTTGAAATGTTGGAATCAAACTGAAAAGCACAACGCAGACAAGTTTAGACACAGCTTTCTGACTGTGTCTTCTTGGTATGGGGTCTTGGTTGACAAATTGGCTTTATAAGGGTGAAATCAAACTGGAGTAAATTATTTATAGAAAAGAATAATTTATGCCCGTAGAAAGTTACACTTATAGAGTTTACAAATTTTCTGAACATTGACTTTCTGTGTGAATTATCTGCCAAGAATAAACTTTTTAAAATCGGATTTATAGGAAAGAGAGTTTTAAGTGCACTGGCTTTTTCAAACTGTTTGATGATGAAGACTTTAGAAATTTAGGAAATGTATCTGTATCTGTACACTTTCCCTTTCATTTCTAATAAATAATACTATTCAGTTGCCATTTTGCAGTTACGGTAGCAAAACATGCTTTAATATAGTGAATCATATATTGTGGGGTCAGAAACACAATAAACAAAAAACAAGATTATACTCATTTTTGTTGAAATTGGCTTCTTATAACTTTATAGTTTTTAATAGGCAATTAAGAGCTATAAATATTGAAGGGGCTCTGCCCATGGCTCACTTGGGAGAATGTGGTGCTGACAACACCAAGTCAAGGGTTAAGATCTCCTTACCACTCATCAAAAAAAAAAAAAAAAAAAAAAAAAAGGTATAAATATTGAAAATTAAAATCTTCAGAATGAAATGCAATCTATCACTGTAATGGAGTAGATGGCCAACTTTTCATTCCTTGAAGACACACAGAATTTCATTGTTACTTATGGCTTTATTTATAATGTGCTATTAACTTCCATGTCCCTAACTCTTACTCGAACTTTCATACTGAGCACTGGACCTGCACACATAAAAATCTACCAGAGCAGTACCTCCCAAACTTTAATGTGCATACAAATTACCTGAATCTCTTTCTAAATATGCAAATTTTGACAGAAATTCTGGTATGAGGGCTGATAATTTACATTTTTAACAAGCCTAAAAGTGATCCTGGTACTGCTAGGTCACACTTTGCTCCAAGACCCTGGGTAACTCCTACCTATATTTGACAGGTATTTTAAACTCAAAGGACAGAAAAAGGAATGAATCTTATTTTTTTCAGAAACTACTTTAAGTTTATTCTATTGTAATATAGTGAAATATAGAAAAGTTACTTTTATATAGCTCTATTCCCTCTTTTCCTTTTTTCTACTATTATTGTTGTAAATAGTGCATTTATGCATGTTGCAGACTGTATTAGTCTGTTATTGTTGCTTATAACAAAATAATTGGAACGGGTAATTTATAAAGAAATAAAATATATTGCTTACAGCTTCTGAGGCTGGGAAGTACAAAGTCCATCTGGTGGTGGCAACAGTGACTCAGGGGTCTCACATTGCAAGATGGTGGAAGCAGAGAGAGCAGACAGAGCAAGAAAGACACACTCTCCTCTTCTTTTCAAGCCCTCAGAACCATGCAGGTGACCACCATCTTTAATCCATTCACTGTGGCATGGTCCTACAGTCCAGTTACCTCTTCGAGGCTCCACCTTTTGATTACCATAATAGGATCTCCCACCCTCTAACACTCACGGAGGGGGCTAAGATTCTAATACATAAACTTAGGAGACACAATTCAAGCTTCAGTGAGTTTTTTGGGGAAATAATTCAGTCCACACAGACCCAACAATATGATGCTATAATTATTCCTTTAAAAGCTTTACATCCTTTGAAGAAGTTGAGTGAAAAAAGGGGAGAAAAAAATATTTTTACAGTTTGACATATTAATCTTATTATTTACCATTACTGGTTATTCTTAATTTTTCATGTGTACCCAACATTACCATCTGGTATTGTTTCCTTACTCCCATCATGCTTTCATCCATCAAATATATTATATTTGTCAAATATATTATATCTACATGTGCTACAGACACCAAGACACAAGTATATACATACTGTCCTATTCAACTGCTTTTAAAATCTGTTAAGAGAATAGAAAATGTTCATTTATGCTGTCTTTTATAATTACCTTTACTAATTCTTTGTTTTTTTATGTCTTGTGTCACTTTCCATCAGCCCAGAGAAATTCTTTCAGTATTTTCTGTAACTTGGTTCGGCCAGCAATGAATTCTTTCAGTTTTTGTTTATCAGGATCATCCCAATTTACCTCTCTCTCTCCCTCCCTCCCTCTCTCTCTCTCTCTCTCTCTCTCTATGTATGTACGTACATATGTATGTATGTATGTATTTAAAAAAATGGCCGGTAAGGGGATCTTAACCCTTGACTTGGTGGTGTCAGCACCACACTCTACTAAGTGAGCCACGGGCCAGCCCCTGGTCTTTTTTTGAAAGATAGCTTTGCTAGGTATAAGATTCTTGGTTAATACTCCCCTTCCCTATTTCTGCCCTTTGAATATGACATTACTATGCCTTCTGTCCTTCATTGTTTCACATGAGAAGTCAAACTTTTTATAATTTGTGTACAATGTGTTATTTTTCTATTGCTGCTTTCAAGATTCATCTTTGTCTTTGTTTTTCAGAGTATTTGCTGTTATGTGTATGGGTGTGGATTTCTTTATGTGTGTTTTTTCCTTCTTGGATTTTGTTGATCTTTATGGATATGCAGATCAAATATAGGAAGTTTTCAGTCATTAATTCTTCAAATATTTTTTCCTCCTTTCATTTTCTCCTCCTTTTTTGGTACTGCCATTACATATATTTTGATGTGGTTAATGGTGCTCCGTATTTCTTTACAGTTCTGTCCATATTTTTTAACTGTCTTCACCCTATTCTTCCTTCAGATTGCATAATTTCTGTTGATTTATCTTTCTTTTTCTTCCACCAGATAAAAATCTGTTGAGAGCCAGTTTAGTGAGTTTTTTCTATCTAGCTGTTTTGTGTCCATTAACCAGTCTCTCACTATCCCCGCCTCCCTTTCCCAGTCTAGTAACCACAGTTCAAATTCCTTCCTTCCTTCCTTCCTTCCTTCCTTCCTTCCTTCCTTCCTTCCTTCCTTCCTTCCTTCCATCCATTTCTTTCTTCTCTCCCACTTATGAGAGAGAACATATGGTATTTCACTTTCTAGAACTGACTCATTTCCCTTCACATAATTTTCTCTAAGCTTATCCATGCTGCATGGTGCTGATAATTGCAGAATTTCATTCTTTTGTATGGCTAAGTAGTATTCCACTGTGTATATATACCTCATTATCTTCATGAAATCAACTGTCGATGGACATTGGATTGATTCCATATCTTGGCTATTGCGAGTAGAGCTTCAATAAACATGGGAATTCAGGTGTCCCTTTGACATGATGATCTTCATTTCTTTTGGTATATATCTAGTAATGTGATTGCTGGATTGTATGATAGTTATTTCTAGGGTTTTTTTGAGAGATCTCCATACTGTTTTCTATAATGGCTGTACTAATTTACTGTCTCATCAACAGTGCAGAGGGGTTCCACTTTCTCTGCATCCTCACCAGAATTTTTTATTCTCTGTCTTTTTGATAATACCCAGTCTAACTGGGATGAGATGATATTTCAATGTAG
>NW_007740721.1:37632-39832 GCF_000696425.1 Galeopterus variegatus | reverse complement strand
TGATCCTGGCAGGACCTGAAGAGACTATGTAGTAGCATACCTGGAACATGATCTGGGTAACCACCATTTTATTCCACAACTTTGCAGACCTACAAGGTGGCAGAAGAGGACACCAGAGGTTCTAGTGGTTCCACAAGAATGAACATGTAGGGTAGAAAAGAGGCTGGATACATTGTGCTCTGCAGATGGCTTTTGAATCAAGAGAGGACTAAGGAACCCTACAAGGAGTGGGGCCATCTACTTCTGGCAGGATCAGGGCAAAGTATGGTGCCTCATTGGAAAAGGTTTCTTATGTGCAGACAGGGCTGAAGTGTGCTGAATATGGCCTAGCAAAAAACCACATGCGTGATTTACCTGGAACTACCAAATTAGCAGAGGCTCACAGCACCAGGAAAAAAAAAAAAAATAGACTGAACCAGAACAAGACCAACAATGCATCCCCCAGTGGCAAGTGGGCAGCCTGTTTCATCCTTCTTTCATAATCCCTAGGGATAATACACTTAGAAAAAAATTGGGTAGGAGGTATGTCTCAGAGCAAGACCATGACATCTCTAATCCAAGCAACAGTTGTTGAGTGTAGAACAATTTTGTATTGAGTTAGAAGCTGAAACATTATAACAAATTATGATTAGTTTCAATGAATAGAGTGAGATTGCATTAATCATTTAACATTTGTGAAAACTTTGTAGTTACATCCAGACCCAGAGGAAAAGTGAGATCTAATATATTGGAAAGTAGAGATTGGAGTCAAGTGGTGAATAAGACTTAAACTGTCTACTGTGTTATGGTGCTTGCAATTTAGTTGATAAGACAGGTGTTATACAAAACAATTACATATAATTTAAGAGGGAGTTACTTTCTTTACAGAATACTAATAGGCAGAATAATAAGGAATGTGAATAGGTCCTACTGGGAGATTTCTTTATGAGTTGTAATACATAAAACCTAATTAAAAACTCCAGAAACCTATCAAATTCAAGCCACACAATGATTTTAGGATTTCCTTTTGGCTTTTTTTCAAGAGCAACACCTTAACCTGTACTCTAGGATTAGAGGAGTGGTTCTTGGTGGCCAGGGGTCAGAGACAGGGGATATTGTGGTCCCTAGAGGATGTTTGGTAGTATCTAGAGACATTCATGGTTCACACAACAGGCCTGGGAGGGGGAAGAGGGCTACTGGCATCAAATAAGTAGAGGCTCAGTATGCTGCTAAATATCCTATAGTGTGAAGGACAGCCCCCACAACTAAGAATAATCTGATTCAAATGTCAGCAGTGCCAAGGTGGATAAACTCTGGATGAAAGCAAGAAGTTAAGAATGTTTACTCAGATCCATGAGAGTGATGCACCAGCAATATAAGATCTGGTGAGCCTTATGAGTTGGGTGCACTGGGGGATGATTCATTTGCCATTCCCAAATAGACATTCCAATTAGAAGAAAGCTGTTGATATGTTATACTGTGAACCTTAATAATCAATACAAATCATTGTATCTATTTCCAGCAGACACTGACAAAGATCTTTGATGAATTTAATTCACCTAGGTTCATGATAGCACTGGAGAACCACGGACACCACACACAAACTGCTCTGACCATTTTGACATATGTTTTCTCTTAATTCTTTGTAAATCGATTTTTTTAAAGTTTACACTTTTTAGAAGTACTTATTTAACAATTTTTTTGAAAATCAATTATGCGCTAGGCTTTAAGCAACACATTAAGCTAACAAAAACAAACCAAAAAACTGGTTTCTGTTTTCAAGAAGCTTAGCGATCAGGATTATCTGAAAAAAATAAACAAGAAAAAACAGTATTACTCTCTGTTTACTTCTAGTTTCTTGTTTTGTTGAATACAGAATACATTCCTTAGGTGAAACCAGATTGTAGCTATAAGTACTAGACAAAAATGATTTTAATTTGATTGAGAATATTGGACAATTTTGTAGGAAAGCAGGAACATATGTAAAAAGCCATATATTTACAATAATAATTCTATAACTTCCTTGGAAATAACATATAATTAATACAATTAAGTTTAGAATTAGAACAGATTGAATTTTAAATATCCTTAATGCATTTATTGTCACTTTTTAAATTTAATTTAATTTTATTTATTTTTTCCTTTTTGTCTTATTTTTAATGACCGGTAATGGGATCGCAACCCTCGGTGTCGCGCCCGCACCGCGCTCAGCCAGTGAGCG
>NW_007740721.1:35133-36551 GCF_000696425.1 Galeopterus variegatus | reverse complement strand
ATGGGATCCGAACCCTCGGCGGGAGCGCCACCGCGCTCCCAAGCGGCGCACTCTCCAGTGCTCCATGGGGCCGGCCCTATTGTCACTTTTTAATATGAAATATATTACTGTATAATGAAAGTCAGTGATAAAATGATATTAAATTTTGTTTTTCTGAATGCCATTTTCTCATAATGTACATCATAATTTGGAGTGGTTATCTTTAGAGATCTACATTAAAAGAAAAACTATATAGATTTGGAAACTGGGCATTAAAAAGCAAACAAACAAATATGCTAGGTAAAAGTTAACTCAAAATCATTTACTTCCAATTATAAGCATATCAAATTTGTCATGAAATAAATCAAATAATATTCTTTTTTTTAAATTAAAAGTTAAAAATAGCTATAGCAGTAAAACCACCACCATTTTTATTTTCTGTATCTCTTTGTCCATCGTGTGTACATGTATATTGTTATTCTTAAATTTTCAGTGCCGTTAGTAGTTTACTTACTGTTTTCTGCTATAATTGCATATCACAATATCACAATTTCTTCCATGTTAAAAAGAGAATTTTCCCCTCAGTTATTAACAAGACTGTAAAATTTTATGCAAATGTTACAAGAAAAAAATCAGAAACACTCTAACACACTTTTGATTATAGTCATATAGGCTGAATTAAAAAGTACATAATTTTATATATCTNCATTTTATTTATTTTCAATTTATATATTAAGAATTTTAAGTCATTTTGAAAAACTTTAATTACACTCCAATTTTCAAAGTGTGCTTTAGATTTCTGTGGTAATCCATGAGAAAATTTCTTAATTATACAATTATAGAGAAAATTGAGGAAGCCAGGAATTGCCTGCTTGGAAATGTTGTGTCTGTTCTAATGACAAGTGAGGGTTAACAGGAAGATCTTAAAATCAATGTACAGGAACCTTTCCTCAGTATCAAGTCTACGAATTTTCTATGTACATTGTTTATTTTTTCCAAGCAGGATAAAATATTGTTTTTGTCATCTCTTTCTCTGATGTTTTGATGTAGATTCACATTCTGTATTTGTTTACAAATGCATACGTAAATGTTTTACAAAATTATTTTCACAGATATTTTAACTCTGTCTATATGCATGTGTTTGTCAAGTTAGACTATAACTGTATGTGTATCTCTAGTTGCATACACATGTATATTTATATATTTAGATACTCTGGGGACTGTATCTCCAAATGGGTAGCATAGGACATTCAGGAAATACAGAATAGCAATACACATTAACATCAAAAAATATACTTCTTTTATGTATTAAAGTATACTACAGATGACAACCTTTCAGAGAATTCAATGTTTTTAAAATGTGATGAAAATAAAAAGGGGCATTAGCAGCAATACTATATCTAAGGGTGAAAACAATCAGGAAAAAGCAGTAAAGGCAG
>NW_007740721.1:30918-34835 GCF_000696425.1 Galeopterus variegatus | reverse complement strand
GGCAGTTCAGGTTTACATGGGTCTTTTTAGTAGCTGCATACCAGCAATTAATTTGATCTGCAGTCTAAGAAGCATTTTATAATTAATTTCTCAGCATTTACCACATACAAGCCATCACTTTAAAGTGCTATGTCATTAACGAAATCCCATTTTTTTCCCCATAAAGAATAGACATACTGATCTACATTTTTCCATGCTGCCAAGGCAGAATGGACTCGAGGGATATTATCTTATTCAGAAAGAACCTTTCAAGGTTGAATAAAAGAAACGGTGCAGGGTCCCTGGGAGAGGGAAGTGATCATCATTTTCACCTTCAACTCCTCTTTGATGTGGCACAGTCAATTTTTAATCAGCAGCCATCAGACTGGGCTTCATTTCGCCTTACAAAGTCCTATTACTCTGCCACTTTCTGGAGGGAGGTGATAAGGACAATGCGCCTCTTTTTCTCTTCATAGAACCCTGCATATGATGAGTCCCTTTGGAGAGGCTTGATAAAAAAAATAAATAAAATGGAATAAAATAAAAACAGAGTATGTAGGGATAAAGGTCACCTCTCTGTCAAAATCAACTCTTCAAGACAACAAACTTTGATTTTCCTGTTTGTTTTAAGAACCCTCCTATTGTCTTTGGAGGCGATGGCGGTAATAAGCTGAAGAAAGAGGATAAAACGCACACATCTTTTGATGAAAATGATATTTAAGCCTTTTAGGCTTCTCCGGGTTAACAGCATAGTGGATATAATGCCAATGAATATTATAGATATTAGTGACATGCAGGAAAAGCACACAATTAAATTCTGCTTTCTTTAGAACACCTCAAAGAAATTATTCATCATCAGAGTGCACGTAAGTGCCATACAGACACAGTAAGAGAAAATCGCTTCTATGCATTCAGCTAAATTGAAAAATGAAAAGAAAAAAAAAAATCCACACCATTCCCCTCTGGAAGTGTTTTTTTATGTTAAGTAAACCTAAATTATTTTTTAAACTATGCACTCATGCAGAAAAACCTCTATAATCTCTTAGTATCATTTATTGTAGTCAGTAGTCTTAATTGCCTCACTGAAACAGATCAGAGTACTGGGAATTACCCAGTAAAATGATGTTACTACTCTCCAGCCTTCATATTCTTTGATATAATCTCATTAAAAATATCAGGCCTCTAGGTGAGGGAATATATATGGATAGTAAATGCATGTTAAGCAGGAGCACCCAAAATGATGACCTAGTTATTACAGAATGGAGCAGCAGACATGAATTTCAATTTTGAAGTACAGCAATTTCTTTCTTGGTTAATACCATAATTATTAACATATTTTTGGAATGAATCTGCTTGTTACCCTTGAAAAAGATAATAATATTGAACCAACCAAAATACTGAAATGACATTTTTTGGAATAAAATAAACTCTTATTTTCCAGAGGACCACACACATGAAAAAACACACGTAGTTTCATTAACTGTAATTACTGAAAGGAGATGGGAAAAGACATGTGCCAAATCGCTTTTTGTGTGTGTGTTCTAAAAATGTAGTTAGGTTGAAAAAATATAAATCTCTAGAGGAGATACACGCATCGCCCAGCCAAATAAAGGGGGAAGGAGTGGAGGGGAAAGTCATGCTGAGTCCACCATATGAAATAATTAGATTTTTATAGAATTGGATTTCCTGTTGTAAATTGGAAAGTATAGTTCTGCAAAGACTAACCATATAGAACATTAAAACTATCCTGTGCTATGCAGTCCAATGTGTTGCCACAATAAACCATTCTCTCTCTGGCAGTGAATAATGTGGCAGAGAGAAATAGCATTGTATAGACAAAGATAGTTTTTGTTTAGTGTTTAAAATAAAACTTACATATTTTATTACCAAAATTTCATCATTTCAAAAATGCAGAAAGCTCACGTATCCAAGTTGTCAATGGATTTGAATAAAATGGGTTATTTATATACTAAATGTTGCTGGTGGATACAGTTATAAAACGTTGTTGAAATGATGTTATAGATATTCTCCTCCAAACTTTGGAACAATTTTTGGTGTGAAGGCCAAGCTGCTTATGAATGACATCATGTAAGAGGGTAGTCAACTTCAAGAAGAAACTATACATTTTACTCCTAAGTCTATTCTTTACTTGCGTAATAACTTCGTATAGCATACATTATTCTCTCTCTCTCTCTCTCTCTCTCTCTCTCTCTTTCTTTCTTTCTTTCTTTCTCTCTTTCTCTCTTTTTTTCTTTCTTTCTTTCTTCTCTCTCTCTCTCTTTCTTTCTTTTTTTGATTATATAGGAAACTCGATCCTTATTACTTCTTTTTATTTTCTTGCTTTCTGTGTTCTTACTTCAGGCATTATTTCACTATATTAACATTTGCCTTGGGGTAAAGTGTAGGAAATAATATGTGGCAATATTCTTAATCTAACACATTGGTCAAAAATTGATTGCTTAGGGCCGGCCCGGTGGCGCACTGCTACAGTGCGCCGCTTGGGAGCACGGCGGCGCTCCCACCGAGGGTTCGGATCCCACATACAGAACGGCCGCTCACTGGCTGAGCGAGGTGCGGACGCAACACCGAGGGTTGCGATTCCGTTGCCGGTCCCGGTCCGGTCCGGGCGCGACACTGAGGGTTGCGATCCGTTGCCGGTCACAAAAAAAGACAAAAAAAGGAAAAAAAATAAAAATAAAAATAATAAAAAAAATAATAATAATAAAATTAATCAACAACAAGAAGAAAATCACTGGCTGAGCAAGGTGCGGGCGCAACACCAAGGGTTGCGATCCCGTTGCCGGTCCCAGTCCGGTACGGGCGCGACACTGAGGGTTGCGATCCGTTGCCAGTCACGAAAAAAGACAAAAAAGAAAAAAAAAATTGATTGCTTAGTAGAAAAAAGTTCAAGAAATTCATCTGGCAATATGCAGGTTTTATGTTCCAATGCGATGCTAATGGGCAAAATTAGAAAAAAAGTATTATTTGGTTAAAACTTAGTAAAATATAGTGCTTGATTTGTTTATGTCACACCATTTTCTAGAGATGAACAGCAGTTATTATAGCTGTGCCAGTCATTTCTGTTCTTGGCAGAGACCAAATTATTTTAAAAGGTAGGATTTATTAAGTAAAAATAAAAGGCCAACAATGTTTTATAGTCAAAGATATAAAGGTAAGATGGAAGTAGAGGATGTGGGAAGAGAAGATTCCATTAGAACACTTATTTCTGTCAAGCCAGCATTTTAATGCATGCACTTACAAAATATGGGGTCAAATACAACTTACTCCCATCAGAACATGGTGCATCCCTGCCCTGACTTCTAGACATCCTTCTTCATTGCTGAAATTTACCACCTAACCATTGTTCAAGCCCTATGTTAAACATAGTCTCCCAATGTTACGTGTCTTCTCTCCCTCCTTTCCTACACCCAAACCTCTGTCGTCTTGCTCCCAGCATCTACTCATTCTTCCTCTGGTAATCCCACTCTGTTACCCCTCGAGGCTCCACCTTCTGTCATTGCCAATGTGCTTTCCTGGCACATGATGAACGCATAGCTGAAGAACCCAGAGACCTTGAGAACTCTGGGTTTCATGAACATCTACAATAAATTTCTTCTTCACGTTCAAATTTTATTTTTTTGATTTATGAACAATTCTAGGATGTAGATTAGAATTTTGTGAGGCCGTTTTTTCTCATTCATTGCATCTGTTCTGAAAGGAAGATACATATTGCCAAGGTTATAAATGTCAAATTAATTTGGCAAACAGGTGAAAACAGCAAGTCCTAATTGTTCCCTAATAATTTATTTTAAATATTTTATAGACTAATGATGTTTATCAAGGTGGCAAAGTTTGAATGGAGTCAATATATCTAAACAGACCAGTGCTAGAGTATATTGAAGACAAATAAAACTCTAAAAAAAATAAAATAAACGTGA
>NW_007740721.1:28702-30206 GCF_000696425.1 Galeopterus variegatus | reverse complement strand
CCCTTTTTTTTCCCCCAATAAAAGTAAATTGGCAAATAATTTCATCTTCATGTTGCCATAAACTCAACATACACACAGGCGGAGTCAATCATTTCAGACAAATTACCATTCTATATACTAAATGTATGTGTTTATATATTAGTATATAACCTATATACTAAAACTAGGGCCTGTGGTGGTGAAGGAAGAATAGGGATTTTCAGTAGGACCATTTGGCTGAGGTCTCAAAACCAAGTGTTCTTCAAATTTTGTAGGATTTCAGGAGCAAATTCTAAAGGCAGACAGAATAAGGCATTATTATAATGAAAGTTTAACCTAATTGTAATCTAGTGATCCCTAATACTGGGTACTGTGGGTCAAATGTGTCTCCCAAAAGTTCATGTACTGAAAACTTGATCTGCATTATAGCAATGTTAAGGGGTGGGAAATCCAATTATGGTATTTGACAGCTAGAGCCTTTAAGAGTTGATTAGATGGTGAGGACTGTGCCCTTGTGAATGGATAGATTAATTCATGGAGCAATGGACATGCTTCTGGTGGCTTTATAAGGAGAGTGAGTGAGGAGATTAACTCAATCTTGCTCAGCCCATTCCCACTATATGATACCCTGTAGATAGTTCCTACCTGGAAGAAGGTCCTCACTAGATGTGTTCCCTGGACTTTGGAATTCCCAGCCTCTGAAACTGGGTGTTCTGTTATAAGCAGCAGAAATGGATTAATACACTGGGCAAGTCTGAAGATAGGCTTTATCCAAAAGGTGAACAGGACTGAGGGAGGCTCTTTCTCCTCTTTGGCCAGAGTATTACACACCTCACATGTCTCATGTGCTTTACAGCCAGTGTACATTACATACAACGTTAGTCCTTCCTGGGATGCCCTTCTTGCAATTCCTCTACTTGGCAAGCATTTATTCATTTTTTAAGCACAAAATAACATGCTATCTCTCTTGCATTTCCTTCCTGACCCCCATAATTCCTTCTCTCTGCTTTGAACAGATACATATCTCCTTGTTTTGAAAGTGGTGTTCTTCCCTGCTCGATATACTAAAAACTGAATTTTGGTTGTCTCTGAATTGCTATCGCATAGCCCAGTTCTCCATAGCAAAGCATTTTGATAACAACTGTGTAACTCATCTTTCTATGCTTGTGGATCTTATTTATTCTAATGTTGGTAAAAAGAATAAGAGGGAGAAGGAGGAGAGACAGCAGATGAGAAACAGGAAAGGTACTTGTGGCTGGGGAGAGATTGGTAAGGATGGTAGGATGCTGTGCTAGGGTGCTGCCAGTAAGTAACAGCTCAGCTCGCCCACTTCAGTTTTGCTTGAGACCAAGTACCAAATGGTCACCATTAGCATCTCACTGTAATACATATATTTTGAGAGTGATTCTGTGATAGGCACCACATAGTCTTATGGCATACACATAGACGTTTATGTATAACAAATTTAGTCCTTCATTCTGTAGTCTCAGTTTTGGGAGAATAAAAATTCTCTAAGCTTAAAAGC
>NW_007740721.1:26600-28124 GCF_000696425.1 Galeopterus variegatus | reverse complement strand
TTTAGTCCTTCATTCTGTAGTCTCAGTTTTGGGAGAATAAAAATTCTCTAAGCTTAAAAGCCACTGAATAAAATAGAATTTCATTATATGAAGAATTTTGTCTTTTCTTTAGCTTCTTGTTACACAGTAGTCATTCTCATTTAGTTTTGAGAAATGTTAGTTTTTTAAATTATGTGATTTAGTTTATCAAAATGCATCATTTCTGTATTTATCATACTTCTCCAACTCAATAATTTTAACCTTTTTTTAGTACTCTATTAAATATTAGAGCAAATTTTCAAAGAGGTCAATACAATAGATCTTTCTGTTTTCTACTCAAGGTTATTTTCTGTGATATTAGCAAATCTTTTCTTTGTCATATTGGTTTTTATCTTCTCTAAGTAAAAACCTGAAAAATAAAGTTAGTTACAGTTTTTTTTTTAATGCAAAGTAAGAACATTTGTGAACTTAGCTTTCTAGCCAATATCCCTCATGCTTTTAGGCTATCACCTAATAAAATACTATACATACACAATGGAATCTTTGTGACTTTGCATAGCCTTTAAACAGTTGTAGAACATAATCTTTAAGATCTTTTGGTTTGATTAAAAGGCACTGTTATATTTTTTAACCACAAATGTGCACAAGTATATTATAAATATTCAGAGTATTTCAATCACTATGTAAAGTCATATTTAATGTCAATTAAATTGAGGATTATTTCAAGAGATAGTAAAATGATCTTTGAATTGGGAGGAGTGTAATGGTAAATAATCCTTCCTGTGTGAATAGTTCCAGCAGCATTAGTTTTCATGACAAACAGAAAATAGTTTTCTGTATAGTTGGCTATGCAGAGAAATAAAAACTTTTTTGATATAGGTATATTTTTACATCATAGGAGGAGAAAGTCATATTCAATTAAATTATTTACGACTGGGCAAAACTCTCCTAATAAAAATACACAATTATTTGATTTTTTTTAACCAAAGTATATGCTGTTTTTGGAAAACCAATCTAGGCCTACACTTTTTATATTTATTTTTCAGTATTTTGAGAATTTTCTCTTCTACAACCAATGATCATTAACATTTATTGCACATTTACTATGTTGTAGGTACTTTCCTAAGTAATTTTTCTGCTTTATCTCATTTGTTCCATGCAACAACTTTGTGAGGTGTCATTTATCCCTGTTATATATCTGAGGGAAATATGGCTTAGAAAAAATAAATGATGCACCCTTATCAAACAATGAATAGATGGCATGATTTTTACTTGGGTAGTCAGACCCTATAGCCTGAACTCTTCCTAACTAACCATGAAATAAGTGCTCAAAAATTTTCTGGGATGAAAGAGAGAAAAAGAAATGAAGGAAGAATGATAGAATGGGGTGAGAAAATGTTCTATTTTATATAATAATTTTCACGAATTAAAATATGAAAGGATTTATCTCTAAATGTTTATATATACTGTATACATTACATCACTAAGTCTACAAGAAGCATAATTAATTTTCCCATCCATTTTACTGTACATCATTTTATATAA
>NW_007740721.1:24198-24917 GCF_000696425.1 Galeopterus variegatus | reverse complement strand
TTCTTTCATCATCCAAGACTCTTGTCTTGGAGCACTCTGTCTAGTTCCATTCTCCTTGGAACAGATAAAGGATAAAGAATTCTTAGGGGATGCTAGCTATCCAAAGGGATTCATTTCTGTAATTCTAGCTGATGCTTCATCCGGTATTACTAAAGCAGATTTCCAGTCCCAGGTGAGAATCTCTTTACCTATCTCTCCAATTTTTCACTCTCTATCGCAGATTACAAAACTAAAGCTATGGCCTCTGGAGCAAACTGGCTGTGGTGCAAGTTGCAGTGTTTATTATCTTCTGAAGTGTAGTCTCCTCAATAGTTCTGAACTATGGTATAGTTTACAAATGGTATTCTTTAGCCTAGTAATGCTAAAAACTACTACTTTTGCTAGAATAGGATTAGAAAGGGGTAGGATAGAGGATACTACTCCCTGAATCCCCATAAAGTCCTTTGAGTTTCAAGATTATCCTAGAATTTACCTGAATCTGCTGCACATCAAACTGAGAAAAGTAGGCCTTTTTTGTTTTTTAACAGTAAAATGGAATGAATGTTACACAAAACTCAGCAGTCACTCCACAAGTTTTAGATTTAGCTCAAATAATGTTTACCAGGTTTACTAGGTTTGGGGCGTCACAAATTACTGAACACGTAGAAGCCATCCTAGACCTCATTTTTTCCATTTTCTGCCACATTTAAATATGTGCCAAACCCTATAGATTAGATTTT
>NW_007740721.1:21244-23010 GCF_000696425.1 Galeopterus variegatus | reverse complement strand
CTATTATTTTATGATCCAGCAATTTTGAATTTCTCAGGATTTTCTGAATATACCAGGCTGTTACTCACTTTCTGTCTTAGCACACTCTGTCTTCTCTGCTGAGAATACCTTATCGAGTCCCTCTCCCCTTTCTTACCAACACTAATTCATTATCCAATTAAAATAATAAATGTAGGTGATTAGTATATACTATATACTCATAGCGATGGGCACACTGATATGTACGAATAGCAATAATGGTAACAATCATTTTATTTTAATATGATTCTCCTAAATACATCAAGGCGATCAATGCTTTCATCAAATCAAGTAAGGACTTTTATATCATTCTGATGGTTGTAGACATTTGTCCAGTCCAAGAAAATTTACCCAGCTTACCCTGAACCACTTCATTTATTTAAGAGGACCATTATGGAATGTGTTTGTCTAGATTTGGGAATTGTTACTCTCTGTTGATGCCAAACCTTAAAGATCATGTAAATGATCATTTAGATAGCTCATCCGTGGGACTTCCATTCATAACCTAAAGGCATCTCAACTATCCCACTTGTAATGTCTCCCAAATTAGCAAGGCATGGTGGCAAAAGTCTAAATCAGTTTCAAACATTCCTTGGCTATTTTTTATTCCCAGGAGGTTTCCTAATCATATGTGATCTAGATTCAGCATGCTTTTATAGTGCTATTATGATTTCCTCTGTAAGCCCTTGTTTTTTCATAGAAAGTAGAGTGTCACATGCTCTCTTATTATCATATGCTAAATATCATCTTGTTTATTCCCGTGTACCATGTTTTCTATTTTCCCTTATTCATGATGCATTCACATATATGCATATACGTACTTGGTGTGTGTTTTCATATTTTTCTTAACTCTATTGACTTCTCAAGCAAATTAATTTTCACTGTGTCATTTTAGAAGGAATCATGATTTAAGAAATTTAAAATAAAGATTTTTGAGACTTAGGTTATTCTCTGAATCTATGCTGCCTTGTAGACTTGATTTTTTTCGTTTGTGTCCAGTTAACTGACACATCTAAATGTAACTATTGACATCAAAGTCCTCAAAACGTGTTTTTAAATGAAAAGATGACCATCATATTTGATTTTGACTTGAGAAATTTACCCCTCTTGGAGTACAATGCTCAAAAGTGCACAGATTTTCTTCATGAAAAATAATTATGAGTTTTCAGATTTCTCTCTTTTGTCATGCAAATGGTATGGAATTCATAATTATTCAAACAATGTTTTATAAGTCGAATTGTACATTTAGCATCAAAACTTTGATGAGAGACATTTTCTTACCGCAGGTGTAGGGGTTACTGGGAATTGATGTACTTAATTCTAAATAGTCCTAGCTATGTCATAGTTCTTTTTTGGTCATAGTCATGAGTCCAATTAAGCCACTTTAAAACCAAAATAAAAGAAAAAAGAAAAAGAAAAAGTAAGAGGAAGAGGAAGAGTGGATACACCAGGCAGTAGTTTTTTATGTGTGCTTTTTGCTGTGCTAATTCATATTATACTTTTAAAGCTGATGAGTACTACGTTGAAGCCTAGAAACAAGAAGATATGGTGAATACAAAGCATTCTTGCTCAGAAATCATGTAAAATTTTCAATGTTATGTAAACTACAAAAAGAAGATAGATTACCTGTTGCTTTTAAACATCAACTGACACTATAAGAAGCACGTTGTGTAAGAAATGGACATTTTTAAAATTTTTTAAAATTATTTTTTATTTTTTTCCTTTTTGTCTTTTTTCGTGACCAGCAA
>NW_007740721.1:16329-16772 GCF_000696425.1 Galeopterus variegatus | reverse complement strand
AAAAAATATCTTGAGATTTAAAAAATTTTATAATGTGACAATTATAAAAGTGATCACAAATAAGTGTTCAGTAGAATTACTAACTCTAAAAATAAAACTGACACAATGATGATTAATTTCCCATTCATAACTTTAATTTGGATTTCACCAAATAACCAAATAACCTTTCCTAATTGAAAAGTTTTAAGCAGAGAACTAATGAGATTTGGTTTACCCTTTGGGATGACTTCACTGGCTATTTTATAGAGAATGAACTGTCAGGGGCCGAGAGAGGAAGAAAAAGTCCAGATAAGAGGCGGATGCAATTGTCCAGGTGAGCAATAACAAATTTGGACTTTGCATTTAGGGGATGGTGAGAAGTAATCACACTTAAGACATATTTTAGAATATAAGATAAAATATAGGAAATGAATACAGAAAAAGTCACTTGCTGAGTCTATATG
>NW_007740721.1:12938-13978 GCF_000696425.1 Galeopterus variegatus | reverse complement strand
AAGGGACAGACTATTTATCTCACACTGGCTATGGCTAACACTTTTAGGGAAAGACCAAGACATATAGAAGAAAACTGGTAATTAGTACAAATCAATGACTCTTTGAACATCAAAGACACAGACTATAAAACCACTGTTTTAATAACCACCTTGAAACTTTCCTGAGCTTGAGTTTTTAAAGTCGCTAAAACTCTACCATTCTTGATACCAACATACTCCGTAGAATTATTCAAATATCAGCATATCAGATATGTGGTGAATTCACAAGGAAAAAATTAATTCTACATAGTTGGTTAGTGGTGAATTCAATTTCTTGACTTCGTATTATTTAAGGGGCATCAAGAAACACACCCCTTACAAGGGATGAACCAAGAAACAAATTAGGGACATTATATTTTATCAAGTTTTATTTATTTATATTTGCATCTCAGTCTTATTGATTGTGGGTTTTAAGTACAAGCAATGTTAAAATGCGCATTTCAGTATGAATAAAATATTTTGGCTAAAAGAAGAATAAGAAATAGAAATAAATTTTCATTTGAATTCAACATTTTTATTGCAATTTGCATGTACACAGTCTTATTCTCCCCACAGAAGTTGTACTCTGAATTGAAATGTCATTGATATCCTTATATAAATCAGAAGTGCTAGTTCAAGTATATTTTATTCTCTATACCAATACTTTTAGGACATAATTAAATGCAAACAAACAGAAAAGAACTACCTCGAATCAATGTGTCCTTCTGAATGACATATCCTTCATACCTGCAAAGTCATCTCATCAGCTAGACTATTGCACTCATGCTCATAAATTTGACAAGGTTGGTTGATTGCCNCCAATGCAATTTACCTCAGATTCCTCATAAGGACTGTTTCCATTAAAATGACACAGTACATACACAGACTGCATCCCCAATCTAACTGTTTTCATTGGTTATAAGTGATGATAATGATTACAATGACAAGTAATTTAAAACTTAAGGGACAGACTATTTATCTCACACTGGCTATGGCTAACACTTTTAGGGAAAGACCAAGAC
>NW_007740721.1:10334-10792 GCF_000696425.1 Galeopterus variegatus | reverse complement strand
ACAGACAACATGATGCAATGAAAACAACTCAAGGGTTGTGTTTCTTCATATACAAATGTGAGCACTTCCTTTGTCATTTACTAGTAGTACTTTTCTGAGCAACACAATTTGCTTTACTATGCTCAGTTTACAGCCATCAAGCCTCAATTTCCTATCGATGTCTTTAATTTCTCAATCTGAACTGGTTTATGTTCTGTGACAATACCGTGATTGTTGCCTTTGCTAACAAAAGTACAAGTAAACAGTGGACTCTATCTTCCCAGAGAAAAGAACACAAGCTTTAGGATTAAGTTAAACCTAAGTTTGTACCCAGCTCTCCTACCGATACTTAAAAATAGCTGTATCTAGAATAGATTATATCACTGCTTATTAAACATGCTTCTTCTCATTAACCTATAGTTATATATGATATATACGTATATAGATCTATCTGAATATATATTTCTAAATCTGGAACA
>NW_007740721.1:7870-9199 GCF_000696425.1 Galeopterus variegatus | reverse complement strand
CTGCCAAATGGCAGAGCTGGATGGCACACCTCCAGTATGTTATATATATATGTATATATTGCCTCTCAACTTTTGAATATGAACTGTATTTTCTGACGATAGAATCTGTTCAGATCTAACTTTTGTAACTTTTGAAACTGTTAATTGCTTTTCCTTGAAATTCTCTTCAATATTATCTTCTATGACATTGCTCTCACCTTCTAGGTTTCCTCCTAAATCTCAAATTAACAATAAACTTTGTCAGTCTCTTTTACGGACTCCTCATTCTCTACTTCTTTAAATGGAGGTGTTCATCAGAGTTCCATCTTTAAATATGTTGTTCATATTGTATACTCCTTCCATGGCTTATGAATACCATATATACAATACACCCAACTCTTTTATCTAAAGTTAACCTTGACCTTGGTTCTAAATTCCAAAAAAAATGCTTTTCCAATTGCATAACAAACAACACAACCAGGACTTTCACAGACCTTACAAATTTGAAACATCCCAAATCATTACCCTCTCCTATTAACCCCAGCTCTTACTCTTCCCATGATTTCAATCTGTTAAAAGGGCATCACTGGCCCTGATCCACTGACCTCCACCTAGTCTCTTTCCACTCCTCATCTTCCATACCACTCTCTGTTGGACAGACCTATTTGAAACGGGTTCTCCCTATACCTTGGTCAAGTCTCAGATGACATTATACTGATGTAGCATGAAGTCCAAACTCTAACCACAGCATTCAGTAACTCCTGAAATTCAACTCCACGACACCTTCCCAGCTCACCTTCTGCTAATCCTATCCTCACTGGATTCAGTGCTCCATAAAATACGAAAGTTCATGGCCTCTCGCCTAGTGCGTCCTGTTCCCTGAGTACTGTTCCTACTTGTTCCTTCTCTACCGATCAGAATCTTAACAAATCTGTTTATCTACTCAAAGGTAACTTTGGTTGACACCTTTCTGGTTGTTTTATTTGGGGAGCTGACTCTCAACTCAAACATCCCTCTCCTTGAAATCTTCAGCTCCTGCTGTACAAAAACACGATATAAACCAAGTAAGTAAAACTGCAAAATTTACAGAGTAACCAATTCAGGCAAGCTATATTATTTTATCTAAGAACTCTGCCTAGTTCTTCTTCATGTGAAAGTCTTAGCCATGCCCTCCAAAAACTGTTGTCCAAACTCATATAACACTCGCCCCCTTAGATCTCTCAGATCTACTTCTTCATAATTCTAAGGCTAGGAATTAATGTTTTTCATCTTTTTTTATGTCTACCAAAACTTCACTGTGAAAATTATTGTATTTTCTGCTATCTCCTTAACATTCTTTTTTTTTTTTTT
>NW_007740721.1:5990-6487 GCF_000696425.1 Galeopterus variegatus | reverse complement strand
GGTTGGTTATCTTTTTAGAGATACTAAAGTTAATACTTGCATTAAAAATGTTATACATCTACTTGATCTCTAAGTTTCTAAAGTTCAAAGAAAAGATTCTCAAGGACCACCCCCCAACACCCACCAACACACATGTTGAAATCTGATGACTGCTCTCTTTCAGACATAAAAAGACATGAAAATAAAAAGCAGTAACTCACTTCGTTGCAACATGCCTTTAATGGAACAAATTTCTTAGTACATCCTTGATATAATTTATAAATGTTATGTGAATTTTTAAAAAGTTAGACAAAGATTCACAAAGGTGGTAGTATCTGATTGAGACCTTGAAGGGTGAATAGATGTTTTCAAGACCATAAAGGATGAGGGAATGAATTAACAATGAATAAAGAAAATTCACATCTAATTCTAAATGTGGTGGATAAGTTTTCTTGAAAACACATACTAAAATCTGTATTATCAAGGTTTTTTGACTCATGGGCACCAATCATACTCAT
>NW_007740721.1:4693-4948 GCF_000696425.1 Galeopterus variegatus | reverse complement strand
TTTATCACTCTGTATCATTTTATCAAAGGAAAAGGCTTTTAGTGATACAAAAAAAAAAAAAGAAAAAAAGCATGAACAGAAAGAATAAAGTGCTGCAAGAAGACAAAGGGGAAGACCATCAGACCATCCATGCTCAATACACTGAAGAATGCATACAAGATGACCCCAAACAAAAGTTTATCTATATTTGCAGCCATTTTGAATGTAAAAACATGTCAGTGAATAGAGCCTGAAATATATTCAATTGCAGAATAT
>NW_007740721.1:2320-2677 GCF_000696425.1 Galeopterus variegatus | reverse complement strand
ATGTGGTAAATGGTACAACCCTAACATTGTTGTTGCCTTCATGTAATAAATTTCTAGCTTAAGAATTTCCATGACTATTAAATGTTAATATTATGCAGAAATTGTTTTGGATACACTATGTATGTTGGAAAAAAATTCATCTTTCCTCAGTAACTCTTTGTTCTTGAAACAAACAAACAAAAAACTAAAATAAAAAGACTTCAAGAAAATAGGGCAGCTATTTAGAAATAATATTTCTCAACAATTACCAATATGTGAAAAGAAAGCTAATATAACTGTGAATTTATTGGTATGTAGCTATTAATAAATATATCCACTGTTTTAAAAGTACAGGTTCAGTATCCCTCATCCAAAATT
>NW_007740721.1:0-379 GCF_000696425.1 Galeopterus variegatus | reverse complement strand
TCTCCTCTGAGTGATCCTATGCTGATTGGGGGGCAGATCAGCTGTCCTTGCTGTGTCCCAGAGTTTTCCTGGTGGGCCCATCTCCCCTAACACCCATGCTGCAAACACGTGCCTTGGGATGGGCTGAGGGCCAGTCACTTGCGATGACTCACTGACTTCTGAGTGGCTCCTTTTTTTCAGTTGTTGTGGCTCCTCAATCCTATGTGGGTCCATGAGAACCCTATTAAGGGTATTGCTGGCCTGGGGGCCACCAAGGGCCTTTCTCCCCTGATGCCTCCAAGCAACTTCATCCGAAGGGCACAGCTTTGGCTTTTGCCAACTCCTGCTCTGTGTGCTCAGCAGCTCCAGGCTGGAAGTGGCAGGGATTTGAAATGGTAGG
>NW_007740720.1:19802-28747 GCF_000696425.1 Galeopterus variegatus | reverse complement strand
GACCCACAACAGGACCCAGACCCACAACAGGACCCAGACCCACAACAGGACCCAGACCCACAACAGGACCCAGGCCCAGAACAGGACCAAGACCCAGAACGAGGCCCCTGAGCCCGGGCCCTGCTGCTGCTCCTTGGGGACTCTCGCCGCTGGCCCCCTCTGAGCACCTCCTGCAGCACTTCCCCGTGTCCCTGGCTGCTCCAGGGTCACCCAGTCACTCTCTCTAATGGCTGTGCCTGTTACATGGCCACAGATTCCCAGTCCATAAGGCTGTTCTGACAACGAGCATTTCTGGTGTTCGTGCTTTCCAGCTTAACGCTGCTATAAATACACCTGTTTCCCAGTTCTTTTGAATTATTTTCTTAATGCAAATTTCTGGGAGTAGAATTACGGAATCAAAGGTCTGAGCCTTTCACAGTCCTGGACACATCCTACCCGGCTGCTCGCAGAACAGATCAGTCCCCGGAGTTCAGCCCGTCCATGTAGACGCAGACAGAGGTGTGGTCTCTAAGTCATCTCCTGACTCGGGTTTTGGGAATATAAGTAGGGGAGAGGGTCAGAGGGTAGCTTTCCAGTGACTTTGGGCCTGAATAAATATTTCCTGCAGACACGGATCCCACCCGTTGCTGAATTCAGCAAACAGGAAGCACAGACTTGCTGATGTTCTGAGAACCAGACAGAAGGTGTAAGGGGTGGGAGGTGCAGCCGGCCCCCCCACCCCAACAGCACCCAATAGGGAGCTTGGGAATGGCTGCAGGGCCTGGAGCGAGGGTGTGTCCCACGCTCCCTGACCCACCACTCATGCCCCAACATAGAGACCAGGTGCCCCCAGAACCACCTGCAAGGGAGTAAATGAGGGACAGACCGGGGTCGGGGGACCCCACTGCGGTGGGTTATGTGACTACCCAGGGCATCCCGTCCCCTCTGGTGGCTCTTCAGCACCCAATCCTGACCCCTGGGAACACGTCACTACTACGGCCACCTGCAGACCCCAAACAGGGATTTCTAACAAACACGTATTCTTTAAATTAAGCTCTGAGTGCTCATGAGTTCTACCGATGTCCCATTCACTTCCATACACTGGGTGTGGCGCGCTGACATTCCCAGTGTAATTTATTACTGATTAATTTCATTTCCTCAACCTTCACCTACAGTGTCAGGCAATGACTGACTCCTCTTCAAAAACCAGGCAAAAGAAATTTCCTCTCATGGGCCCAAAATACTCTTCCTGCCTTTCCCGAGCACAGTCCCAGCTGGCCTTGCTCACACCGGCCAGCGAGGAGGGAGGCCCGGGACGGCCCCGCAGCCGTGAATCCCGACAGCCCCGTCCTGCGACCTGGCTTCCGCCGTGCGCTGTGCGCCTCCCTGTGCCTCTGGAGGTCCCGCCCCCAGACCCCCCGGAGGCTGCAGGGGGCACTCACGGCTGAGGGGAAGTGAGGGTCGCCAGGGTGTGCTTCAGCGTCACGTCAGCCTCTTGCTTTCACCTCGAATGCTGCCCCCTTCTCGGGGTTTGGGGCCTCTCTTGTGGTGACATGAAAGGGCACAGAGTGTGCAGGAACCCCATGTAGAAACTGGGGGAAGGGGCCCTTCTGGAGGGAGACTCTGCCCTCCAGGGCATCTGGCACCAACTCAGTCCCATCCAAGGGCACTGTCTCCAGATGGACCCCACAAGAGGGACTCCCAAGAATGCATTCTAGGCGCCACCAGAAGACACTCTTGCTTGTTTTAGGGGGCCTCCGGCAAACACCCTGAAGGACCAAGACGGCTGGAGGCCCCAAACCCCCATCGGCCAAGAGAAGAAGCCCTCACCAGCCTCTCGGCAGCAGTCCCGCGACCCGCTCTGTCCTGCAGGCCCAGCACAGAGTGCCAGCACCTGCGTTCCTCCTGAATGAACCCGCAAAGGCAGACGCAAACGCCCCGAGAGGTCCCCTGGACAGTCCAGCAGAGAAATGACTTCCTATCACTACAGTCCTGTGTGCATCCAACTTGGGCAGAAATCCCCACTGCTCGGTTCAGGAGGACAGGGCCACTTGCCAGGCTCTGGCCAGCGGATGGCTGCAGTCAGGGGTCACAGGTCATGGGCCCGGGCAGCTGTCGGTCACTGGCAGTCCTGCCGTCTTGCGCCTGCATGCCTCTCTTGCTGCTGCGGTCACGCAGCTCCCCATCTTCAGGGCCTCCCTTGGGGTGCAGGAACCCCATGTAGAAACTGGGGGAAGGGGCCCTTCTGGAGGGAGACTCTGCCCTCCAGGGCATCTGGCACCAACTCAGTCCCATCCAAGGGCACTGTCTCCAGATGGACCCCACAAGAGGGACTCCCAAGAATGCATTCTAGGCGCCACCAGAAGACACTCTTGCTTGTTTTAGGGGGCCTCCGGCAAACACCCTGAAGGACCAAGACGGCTGGAGGCCCCAAACCCCCATCGGCCAAGAGAAGAAGACCTCACCAGCCTCTCGGCAGCAGTCCCACGACCCGCTCTGTCCTGCAGGCCCAGCACAGAGTGCCAGCACCTGCGTTCCTCCTGAATGAACCCGCAAAGGCAGACGCAAACGCCCCGAGAGGTCCCCTGGACAGTCCAGCAGAGAAATGACTTCCTATCACTACAGTCCTGTGTGCATCCAACTTGGGCAGAAATCCCCACTGCTCGGTTCAGGAGGACAGGGCCACTTGCCAGGCTCTGGCCAGCGGATGGCTGCAGTCAGGGGTCACAGGTCATGGGCCCGGGCAGCTGTCGGTCACTGGCAGTCCTGCCGTCTTGTGCCTGCATGCCTCTCTTGCTGCTGCGGTCACGCAGCTCCCCATCTTCAGGGCCTCCCTTGGGACATGGCCTTCCCCATCCACACCTTCTGGAGTCTTCTCTGACCCTGCCCTGACACTGCTCCTGGGCCAGGGCAGGTGCCCTCATATGTAAATGCTGCCGTGCTCGCTGCAGCCCACACAGCTGTGGTGCTCCACGTCCTGTCACGGCTTTGCTGCTTTTGCTACACTCCACCCTCAGTATAGATGGGACGAGGACGATACCAAACATGCCAGAAATAAGATGTGCACGGGCGTCCATCTCGGCAGTTTGGAAAGACATTCCCTGCCCAGTCATGCCATTAGACCATGAGGAGGACGGGGCCAGGAGGATGCCCCTTATCACATAAATGCGGGACAGCTCTGCCCCTCACGCCTAAGCCAGCTCAGCCCGGCCAGCCTGGGGTTCCTGCGGGGGACCTGGGAGGGCTCAGGGCTCTTGGGGATGGGCTGCATCGGCTTTGCACCCCCAGGGACGGGCCGTGTGCTGCTGCACTGCGTGGGGTCTTCCTGGTTACTTGAGATGACAGCGCAGAGGGCTGAGACCGAACGTGAGCCATCCTCTTGATTCACAGCGGCGTCGGCGCAGGAAAATGCTGCAGGCAAGACTTGTGCCTTTCAGATATTCCAAGTACGTCAGGGCTGAGCTTACGAGGTGTCAGTGTCCTCACTAATGTCGGGGAGCTCTTGTCTGGACTGACCCATCAGCGAGGCCACAGGGAGTGGGTGCAGCTCGGCCTCCAGGACCTGAGTTGTGGTGGGCAGAGAGGCCCAGGCACTCACTCAGGCTGTGCTTACTGCCTGCCTCAGGCCATGTCCAGCAAGAGGCCACAGGCCTGTCCCCAGAGCTCAGGGCCAGTGCTCAGTCCAGGAACATGCTGTAGTACAGAAAGGGCTGGCCGCAGGGGTCCACAGGGCAGCCCCCAGCCAGCCAGGAGGGCTTCCTGGAAGAGGTGAGGTTCGAAGGATGAATTGCCCCCATGGAGAAGAGGAGGAGGACGCTGTGGGCAGGAGGAGGGGTGTGCAGGAAGATGCAGAGGCCCTGGTGCTGGTGGGTGGGCACATGACCACCATGAGCCTGGAGCACAGCCAGCACCCAGGGGTCCTGCCATGAGGAGGGGCTCCAGGGAGGCCCATGGGTGGAGGTTGCCATGGGGCAGGCAGGGCGCTGGATAACTGTCCTGGGGCAGCAGAGTGGCCTGTGCATGTCCTGGAGAGCCACAGTCTTCTGGCCACAGTGAGGAGATGGGCAAGGGTCTGTGGGCTTCATGTTCACCAGCCTTGGTGCCAGGCCCCCAGCTGCCCGCTCTCCCATGGGTGCCGCCTCTAGATACTGTTCTGGAATGTGAAGCCTGTTCAAGGTGGGTTCTCTCTGGGGCTCCTGCACAGTTACCACCTGGTTAGGGGTCCACCTGCCCAGGGTCATCCTGTGAGCAGGAAGAGGTGGGGGTGGGGAAGGGTGTCTTCTGGGAGCCCCAACTAGGAGCCCACTCCATTGACAGGCAGCCTCCGGGTCTGCCAGCCTGAGGGCAGAAGCAGGATGTGGCATCTGACCCCGCAGGGTGGAAGCGAGGGGTGGAAGGGAGGCCGAGGTTGGCAGGTGAGGGTGGACATCTCTCCACCCACTGAGGCAGCACCCCACAAAGGAACCCATACAACAGCGTGGTGTGAGCGGAAGGGTTGTCCTGCTGCGGGCAGCAACCGGGGGAAACCCTCCTGGTGCCAGAAGACAGCCCAGCAGAAAGAGTGGTAGACACAGCCATGCACCCATCCCTCGCCCTGGAGGGACTGGCTCCCGGGGGCAGGAGGACCCTGACTGTGACTGAGCACAGCACCTGGACAGGCTCGGAGATACTGAACCAAAGAGAGAAGGGGAGGTGTGTGGGAGGGACAAAGACGGACACCATGCACAGACCTACCCTTCCGGCAGAGCCGGGCCTTGGCCCCAGAGAGCAAATGGGCGCCCCAGGGAGGGGCTGGGCCAGGCTGTCTGCCCCTCGGGGCTGCAGGGGTGACCCGGGCTCCAGAATCAAGAGCCTATGGATGAAATTGACTCAGACTAGGTCACCCAACACAGCCACATGACTGAGCGTTTGGCGACTTTGTATTAACGTGGCATCCCGCTCACAGAACCTGTTTGCCAGGCTCCTTAGGTTCATCAAGAGCTGGGACCCCTCACTGTGTTTCTGGCCTGAGTCTGAGGCTATGAGCTGGCCCTTTTCCAGGTGGACATGTGTCCCATGTCACGGAACCACTAAATCCCTCCCAGGCCCTGGGACCCCGGGGACAAGCAGGCCGAGGGGAGGGGCTGGAGGATCACGATGCAGACAGGCTCCCGAGAGTTGGGGT
The DNA here is from genome assembly GCF_000696425.1 of Galeopterus variegatus. Classification (NCBI taxonomy): domain Eukaryota; kingdom Metazoa; phylum Chordata; class Mammalia; order Dermoptera; family Cynocephalidae; genus Galeopterus; species Galeopterus variegatus. The sequence goes on along the minus strand of NW_007740720.1, from coordinate 23,604 downwards.
GTGCAGAGGGGTAGAATGTGCCCCATCTCTGGGGCAAGGAGTTGGACCAGGCCATCTGTACACTAGCGTCCGCCTGCCCCACACCCCACCCCAGGAAGAGACTGCGGTGGAGGAAGGGCTGTCCGATGCCTGCGTGTCCCAGACCGCATGGTCCACGCCACACATTTGCAGCTGAGAACGTCTGTGAGTGAACGCCGGGTCCTAGGAGGCTGAAGGACCCACAACAAAGTCCCACACGGCGCATTTCACACTGTGTTCGGCAGTTAAGCTATGGCACATCGATAAAAGTTCTCTTTTCAGTATTTTTTTTTTTTTAATCAAGACATACTGCTTCCCAAAAAACTAGGAGGTCAAGACTGTCCTTTTGGCCCCATACACATACCACATGCAAGCCAGGCAGGAGAGCCACCATTCTAGGGCAGCCTGGGCAGGGGTTCGGTGGCTGGAGACTCCGTGCTTGTGGGCCAGGGCCCGAGGCCAGACCGGGGCCTTTGACTGTGTGAGGCCGACTGGACTCAAGGATGCAGGAAAACAACGGCAGAAGGGACGCAGCCCTCGATCCTCGCTACTCGACACTGTCTTTTAATCGCTCAAGAAAAGAAAAATCTGCAAAACCCAGATCACATCTCAAAATTAGACAAAATTTTCTTTCTACAGCATCTAGACAGCATAATTTAGTGAGAACAGTCTCGATAATTATTTTTTCTTTAAATAGTTACAGTAGAATGTATTAATTTTCACGATGGCTCTCTGATTAGGGTGATTCATTAGCTGCCTGGAACTGTCCCCACCAGTGCTCAAGAACGAAGTCTAACTTTATGATTAGTGTGCCGTACCGCACCCGTGCAAAACACTCCAGATTTGGGTAATCAAATTAGATTGAGAGAGGGAGAAAAAAAAATCCAGCCCACAGTTGTCATGAGCTACCCGTTGTTTTTATTTCATTAAGAATAAGAAATGAGGGTGGGGAGAAAAAAAAAAAAAGAACTCTAATCGTTTTTCTTGGGAAAATTCCTACAAATTGACAGAAGCTATTTAGGAGAAAAGATGGGGGAGACATCAGCTTCTCGTCTTCATGGACAGGAAGGAAAGCATTTCATGTCTGGTTCTGGGAGGCCCCGGGGCTCCTTGCTGGTGGGGGGGGGCGCCGTGCAGTGCAGGGTCTCCACGGAAGGCCGGCTTCAGACGTGTGAGGGCAGCTGCACCATCCTGCATTCACAGGCGGATATTCCTTCACTTAGAGTGATCTGGGGCCAGCGGGTGTGTACGGGGCCAGGTGCTGTGTGCTGTGGGCTGGTCTCCAGGGACAGTGAGGGGGCCACGCTGCAGGTGTGGTCTATCTACAAATGAACTGCCACTTCCTCAGGGGAGACGCTGGCCACAGCAAAGGGACACCGAGGCCAAGAACTCTGCCTCTTTGGGGAAGCCGGTGCCCTCACTAGGAATTAGACCCAACACAGCTCAAGGGGGCCTTCATTGCTAGGCCTATGGAAAACTCAGAAAACTCAGAATCCTCCATCCATCTGTCTCTCCCTCCACCAACCATCCACCCATGATCCATCCACCCATCTGTCTTCCATCCATCCGTCCACTATCCACCATCCACCCACCCATCCATCCATCCATCTATTGGACCATCCACTCATCCGTCCATCCCCTCACCCCCCAGTCCTTCCTTCCTCCCACCCATCCAGCCGAACATCCCAACACCTGAGCACCACGTCTTATGGTCTGAATGTTGTGCACCCCCCATTCTCATGTTGCAAATTAATCCCCAAAGTGATGGCATTTGAGAGGTGATTAGGTCATGAGGGGGGAGCCATTACAAACGAGATTAGTGCCCTCATATACAAGGCTCAAGGGAGCTCTTTCACCCCTTCTACTGTGCGAGGACACCCAGAAGAAGGTGGCCGTCTGCAACCAGGAAGAGAGCCCTCACCAGAACCTTCCCATGTTGGCACCCTGAATCTCAGACTTTCTGCCTCCAGAACTGCAAGAAACAAATTTCTATTTACAAGCTCCCCCGTTTCTGGTATTCTGTCATAGCAGCCCAAACCTGGACTTCTCTTTTTTTCCCTTAATGATTAGAGACCCATGGTGGCCTCTGCTGTCATCCTGCCTGCGGAAAGGAGCACTGTGCCCACTGCTCAGGCACCCTTCCCCTCTTCCTGCTCTCTGCAGCAAGCTTGGGAAGGGGGGGAGTTTGAAGTTGGGGCTCCTGTCCACCCACCCAGCCCCCACATGAAGGGTCTATACACGGTCCAGGCACGACTGGACTTCCGGCCTCTCTCCTCCTTATTCTCTCCTGGAGCCCACAGGAAGATTGGCCAGCAGTGATGGACAGAGCCAGGCACAGGCTGGGGGTTTTCAAGCCTCTGCCAGGGCGTTTTCTAACCACAGGGAGCAGGACTGTAAGGTAATCTGGGAGCCGCCTTCTGAGGGGCGCACCGTGGTGGACGGCATGGGGCAGTGGGGCCTGGGGGCACCATGACGTGCAAGGGGAACCAGTGAGTCACCACGGAATTAGTGGTCCCAGCCACTCTTGGAGGATCTCCACCAACCCAGCCTCTCTGTCCTCCCTCAGCTGCTCGGGCACCTGCCTGTGCCGCCCGACGGCCTCACAGACCTCCCGGGAGGAAGGCAGGAAGGTTGGGGACCTGCAAAAATGCACCAGTCATGACAGACTGGCTCTGAAGGAGGCCAACAATGCTTACAGGGGACAGTCCACATGTCACTGGGAATCACGGCTGGGCTCCTCTCGGGCAGTGTCAACGCTGCTCCCGTCTAAGTTCTGGACGTCCAGCCTTGGGGGCGGAAAGTGTGACTGTTTCTGGACCGCAGTTAAGTCCTATTATGGACACTGAGCCTGGACAGAACCATTGCCAGAGTTCCCAGGTGCCGCCCAGCCCACCCTGGTGAGGAAGGCGATCGCTTAGGGCTGCTCAGCCCACCTCTCCTTCTGGCCCCTCTCAACCCAGCCCACCCTGACCCCAGGAAGGCTGCAAAGGTCACTGTCCCCTACGTAACACCCTCCCCTGGCAGAGGACAGGAAGGGTTGAGGAAAGGTGGAGCTGGGTTGTTCTGATGCACCTCAGTTTCCAACGGCTCTTGGTCCCCTGCCCAAGAAAATAACCCTTGACCTCAATTTGCTGGACCACCTACTCTGAGGTAGGAGACTCGAGGGCCTTGGGAAAATTATAAAACTGAAAAAAAAAGTTGAGAGTATGTAATTATTTCAAAAGAATTTTGTGATACAAAGACTTGAATAAGGAGTGCATGTCTGGCCTGAGGCGTGGGGGGCATGGGGACGCCCTGGGGTCCTGGCAGGGGGGCATTGATGCTGTAGCTGCAGGAGTGGTGAGCACACGGGTCTGCGGCTGACCACCTGGCTCTGCCCCAGCTCTGAGCCTTTGAGTAAAGTCGCTGTGGCAAACTGAGCCTCATGACCTCACCTGGAAGGGGGTATAGCCAGTGCCCGCTGAAAGCAAAGTGAGAGAGGGCTGGCAGCACCGAACCCGCGGTGATGCTGGAGACCAGGCACGCGGCCGGCAGGCGCTGGTCCAGCTGCTCTCCCGTCACCAGCCTCCACCTGTTTAGCTTATCGAGGTACACCGCTGACCTCAACACAGCTGTGTAAGGCGTTGGAACATGGCTGTTCTGTCCATGGCACATCTGCGACCGCTCCTGCCCCATGGCACCTGGTGCATGTTTACAAGACAGCAGTGTCCATTCCCAAACCCGGCCGTGCCGGCTGCAGCTAGTGCTGGCATCGCTATCGCATGACTTAGTTAAAACTGCAGAA
>NW_007740720.1:0-19483 GCF_000696425.1 Galeopterus variegatus | reverse complement strand
CTCTCCCATCACCAGCCTCCACCTGTTTAGCTTATCGAGGTACACCGCTGACCTCAACACAGCTGTGTAAGGCGTTGGAACATGGCTGTTCTGTCCATGGCACATCTGCGACCGCTCCTGCCCCATGGCACCTGGTGCATGTTTACAAGACAGCAGTGTCCATTCCCAAACCCGGCCGTGCCGGCTGCAGCTAGTGCTGGCATCGCTATCGCATGACTTAGTTAAAACTGCAGAAGTGTGAAAAACAACTGCAAGTGTGAAAAACAGCAAACCGCTGCTTCTGCGAAAGCCAGCTGAGCTACAGAGAGAGACGCAGTCAGAGCGAATTCCTAGAACAACGAGCTGGGAATTCAGGTGCAGCCGGGACAGCCAGAGACGTGCATGGGGAAGTCGTCATGCAACAGAAAGTTGAAATCGCCAGTTATGGCTGCAAGCCCGGCTTTGGGAACAATTTTTTTAAAAAAAACTCTGACGGAATCACTAATCCACAGATCACACCCAAAGCAAAGGCCTTATGCTGATGTACGTCAATAAATAATGACAGCACGTTTGCATGTAAGGAAAACGTTTGCAACACGCCAGTGCTGAAGCTGTGGATTCCTGCTCTAACCACCTTGTGGGCCACTGACCACCCTCCTGTCACGGGTGTCCAGAGGCCCCTGTTCAGCCACGGAGGACGCACGAAGGCAGGCACGAGATTATACAAGTCACTGTGACTGCCAGCTCCGGGCAGCTGCAGGGATGGAGACACGGCGGGTCTCCAGGCTGGTCTCCAGTAATTCCACAACCAGCTCCGCTCGCTGTGGTCCCCTCTCCCTCTGCAAGTCCTCCACAGCTCCAGGGAATGTGGCCACACTGAGCCAGGAACCCAAGAATGCCAGGAACCCAAGGTCGTTTTCGCTCAACACCCGGACCCCAAACAAGCAGTGCTGCTGTGTGATCGACTGCACGTGGGAGAGGCTGTGCGTATCGCGTGAGGACCCGTCGTGTTTGCATAATGGACAGAACTGTTCCAACCAAGCCAACCCATTTATCTCAGAATCAGGGAGTGGCGTCTCCACTGGGAACGTTTCACCCTGTTTTTTAAATGATTTAAGTGGCAGGAGAATGTTTCCGTTGATGATCGGTGCATTTTCTCACTGGTCGGGCCCCCTCATTTTCTGAGCTTCTCTGAATTGGGGGGGAGTGTGTTCTGGGAATCTGGACATCTCCTTGGTGACAGCCGCGATTGGTGCTGCAGCATCTCGGTGTAATTCTGAGCATTTCGTGCTCAGGGATGGCACTGGCCTCACCCCTCCACACCCGACCCTGCGTTGTTCTGAGGGACCCACCAAATCTGACAGAATGGGCCCCAGAGAACAGAAGGAAACAGACTCCCAGGATTAGGCACAGTTCCATGGATCCCGAGACAGGCTGGATCCTTCTGGAAGCCACGTCAGTGCCCTGCTTTGGCCCTGGTGCCCCTGCTCCAGGCTCCTCAGCACTGGAGCTCCACGTACCCTAGCCCAGCGTGGGGCTGGGTGAAGAGCCCATGATGTCCCCTCTCTGAGGTCCCACAGACAGTGCCCCTGCAGCAGATGCATGACATTCAGGGGGTGTATGTTTCTCTCAAGCTGGGCTGGGACCTCCCCAAAGTGTGGGTCACCTCCTCACCTGCCACCGAGGCCTGGCAGGCACGAGCTCTCAGTGTCCTGGGTCAAGGCCATCAGCACATTTTGGGAAGCTGCCCTGCCCAGGGGCTGCTGCACCAGGCCCTGCTGCTGAGCAGCCCTGCTGGACTCTGCGTCTCCCCTAGGCTCTGTGTTCAGGGGGCACCTGCTTTCCTCCCAGAGGGGTCCCTCCTGCTGCCCCCGGCACTTCTTGGCCTCTCCACCCTCCTCTCCCGCTTCACGGCTGCCTGGGGCTGCAATGGAGATGAACCGCACCAGTGCCAGGCGGCAGGGAGTGAGGCCCGGGCCTGCATGGGGCCAGCGCGTCAGGAGGCCTGAGCTATGACCCTTCCTCAGTCCTTCCCCTTGTGCAGAGAACCCAGCAGAGGCTGGCAGCAGCCTGGGCTGTGGGACAAACGCATCCTCAGATCTGCAGATTGGGAGTTAATTATATCTCTGCCTTCCCCAGAGGACAGAGTGCAGCCGGGGTCAGGGTCTGGCGTGAAGCAGGTGGAGTTGCAACATTAGACACAGTGTCCTGCTCCACAAGCATACAGGAGGCTGGACCACGGCCACCCACCCACCCACCACATTGCAACCGCCAAGGTGATGACAGTGAGTGGTCACCAGCTGCACGGGCTCCAGCTGCAGCCTTGCGAGGCCCCCGTGACTCCTGCGGACAGTATTGCCCCCAAATATAGAAGTGAGAAAACTGAGGCTCAGGGCGTCTGCCCAAGACCGTCTGAGACCCCCGTCCACAGAGCTGGTGTGGCTCAGGAGCTCCCAGCACCAAGTCCCTCGGTCACCCCAGGTGCTCTGTCAACCTGTGAGACAGCAGAAAGCTCTTGGGGAGGGGCGGACCCACGGTGGGGGCGCCGCTCATGGGTGTCTCATTTCTTAATAAAGCAATCTGTCCTCAACGGATATCAGAAAGACGGACGCAGGAGACAAGGCCACCCCACCACTCCAAATTCAGAGTCCACCTTCTCACACCTGAGAAAACCCCTCCTGCTCACTCTTCTAGCTTGCAGCCCATGCAGACTTGCACACGTACACACCGTTTTTACACTGTGTTTCCTCTTTTTTTTTCAATCAACCATGTGTAATGTTTCCATGGCAAGACTCTTATTTCCAGAATCTTCTCAATGAGCACAGGATTCCCATCTTGCAGGTGTACCGGGAGACCACTTCCTATCTGTGGGACCAAGACCACTCTGCCAGCACCTCCCGGGCCCCCCGCCCCCTCCCAGCTCGGCCACATACATGCTGTTCCTCCCACCTGCGACGCCCTCTGCCCACTTCTCAAGGCCAGCTCAGACCTCGTATCCTGCACAGAGGTCTGTTCTGGGCCCTTCCGCAGACCACAGGCCACGCACCCTCCCTGGGGCACCCTGCCGCCCTTCCTGGCTCCTCACCACATGGCCCGTGACACACAGATCTGAGGCCTCGGTTTCCCTCCAGAGGGTCAGCTCTGGGAAGCGGTGTGGCCCGCTCTCGTCACTGCTATATCTTCAGCACAGCACATGGTGCACAGAAGGACCTCAAAAATATCAGCGGAAGGTAGAAAGAGAGGGACGGAGGGGCGGACAGCAGAGGAATGGCGGGGAACGATGTCCCTGCCTGGAGCCCTGCAGCCAGTGCTAGGGAGTGGGATACAGAGGAACCTCAGCCCCCCAGGGCAGAGGGACCCAGGGACAAGAGTCAGAGTGGGGAGCAGCTGGCATCACAGTGACAGCAACAGGAACCCTGGGACACCAGGCTCCAGAGGGGAGTGAAAGGCCTGAGGAGAGGGCACTGGCTGGGGAAGGGCTGCCTCAGGCTGGAGCCTCCAGAGCGGCCGAGCAAACGGCACCCTCCTGCTTCCACGCTCCCTCCCTGGGGCCAGGACAATGGCCTGCAGTTGGCCCCACGTCCTGCTGTGGAGATGAGGATGCCACGCCGGCCAGCGTACCCAGCATGGCCCTTCCTGCATCGGTGACTTTTCTGCTCCTTCAGTTTCTCCCTCAGTTTCCTCCTGCAAACTCCTAGCCAGGAACTTCTCCCCTTTGGGCCTTGCAGCACGGGCCTGGGGCAGGGTCAGGGAGGACCCAGCCCAGCCTCCAAACTGAGGCTGGCACAGCTGGGGAGACCAGGAGGAGGGGCAGGCAGGAAGCTGGGTGTGGGCCATCCAGAGTGGCCTCTGTCTCCACCTGGCTGGTCCCACTGGGAGAAGGCCCAGGTCTCTCTGGTCAGCGTCCCTGGCAGGCCCCAGGTCCTGTAGGCAGAGGCGTGACATAAAGGCTCTTCGGGGAGCAACTGTCCCTCAAGAAGATGCCGCAGTCGCCACAGCATCGACGTGCCTCCCTCATCATGACAGCTTGGTCCTGGCCACCGTGGCTGACCCCACGAACCCTGGAGGCCTCGTCTGCAGAAACATACACCTGAAGCTGGCATCCGACCACTGTGTGAGGGCCACCTGCCTCAGAAGCAGAATGAGCAGGTGTTCCTGCTCCCCAGGTGTGTGGGAGACGACCAGATCCTGCCCCCAACAGCACGAACGTGGGACTGTGTCAGCCCATCGACGGTCCCATGGGAAGCCGGGAGGGCGGCTGCATTCACGGCAGCCCGACTGTGCTGGAAACGACTTTCTGTGCACACACAGGAGGTAATGTCCATGACAAATCTCTCTTAATACAGATTTATTGACACCAATGCCGTCAGCCCCGGGATGCTAAGAAGTGCCTTCCAGCCGAAGATCAGGCAGGGACATCCCTGCATGTGAAGAACAAAGACTCCTGCTTCTGCAGGACCGAGCCTCTGCCGTGGGGCTGACCCTGCGTGGCTAGTGGTGGCTGCGGCCTCAGGCCGGGCTGATGGTTCCGCGTACCTGTCTGATCACTTCTCGCTTGCAAGGGCCCTGGAGGCTGGTCCTGGAACATCCCCATTTTCAGACAAAGAAACTGAGCATAGAGCCATCAGCCGACCTCCCCAACGTCAATGGCTGGGAAGTGGCGGAACGAGGACTTCAGTCTGGCTTGTCCTATAAGAGCCCGAGTGATGACCAGTGCACCCCAGCTCCCCAGCCACAGTATCCACATCAGCATGCAAGGGCCAGGGTGGACGGTGGCTCAGGTCACGCCAGCCTGGTCAGGGCGGTGCGACTGGGATGACCCATTCCAGGGCCATGGGCCGTGAGGCCTTGGGGCTGAAGGGCTACACGTCCTTGTGCATGTGTGCAGAGGAAGGTGGGAGGGCAGAGTGAGTCCTGAGAGGAAGAGGGCAGGTGGCCTCAAGCTGGGGCCAGCAGGCAGGGCTCCTCAGGGTGTCTGCAAAGGAGGGAGCAGGATATGATCTCAGAGCCTGCAAAGTGACGCCCCGGCTCCTGCGTCCTAGGACATCAGAGCAATGGCTCAGCTGCCCTCCGCAAACTGTCCTCAGATCCTTCCAAAGCTCCAAGTTAAAACAGCCACCATGAGGGCTTGTCACACTGAGATGCCCGGGTTGGGGAGTCCACTTGTTTGGGGCAAAGATTCCCAAACCCATCTCCTCTCTTTCTACACATANGTATCCACATCAGCATGCAAGGGCCAGGGTGGACGGTGGCTCAGGTCACGCCAGCCTGGTCAGGGCGGTGCGACTGGGATGACCCATTCCAGGGCCATGGGCCGTGAGGCCTTGGGGCTGAAGGGCTACACGTCCTTGTGCATGTGTGCAGAGGAAGGTGGGAGGGCAGAGTGAGTCCTGAGAGGAAGAGGGCAGGTGGCCTCAAGCTGGGGCCAGCAGGCAGGGCGGGGCGGTGCGACTGGGATGACCCATTCCAGGGCCATGGGCCGTGAGGCCTTGGGGCTGAAGGGCTACACATCCTTGTGCATGTGTGCAGAGGAAGGTGGGATGGCAGAGTGAGTCCTGAGAGGAAGAGGGCAGGTGGCCTCAAGCTGGGGCCAGCAGGCAGGGCTCCTCAGGGTGTCTGCAAAGGAGGGAGCAGGATATGATCTCAGAGCCTGCAAAGTGACGCCCCGGCTCCTGCGTCCTAGGACATCAGAGCAATGGCTCAGCTGCCCTCCGCAAACTGTCCTCAGATCCTTCCAAAGCTCCAAGTTAAAACAGCCACCATGAGGGCTTGTCACACTGAGATGCCCGGGTTGGGGAGTCCACTTGTTTGGGGCAAAGATTCCCAAACCCATCTCCTCTCTTTCTACACTTATACGTAGAATATGCTTCCCAGGGTCTCGTGAGCAGGTGGGTGGACCCTACCCAGGCCTGGTCCACAAGCACCCCCATCCCATCCACTGCCCCACCTCCTGCTGTGACCTCAGCAGCTGTGTTTGCAGCAGGGCCACCTCCTAGAGGGAACCTGGGTCCTGCATTTCTGTCAATCGTGAACACTTGTTTTGATCTTTATGTGCATAAAATAAGCTTTTATTACAGGGTCGTGGGCAAGTTTTTTCTTAAAAGGCCAGAGAGTAAATATTTCCAGCTTTGTGGCTATATACAGATGGTCTCTGACATGATGGTTCTACTTAATGACTTTTTGACAACGGTGTGAAAGTGATACTCATTTGCAGAACCCAAGCTTGGGGTACCCTGAAAACCACTGTTTTCCCTCTCAGGGCAGTATTTAACAGGTTACATGAGATATTCAGCACCTGATTATAAGATAGGCTTTGTGTTAAGTGAGCTTGCCCAACTGCAGGCTAACATCAGTGTCCTGGCACAGGTAAGGTGGGCTGGGTTAAGCTCTGATGTATGGTAGGTTAGGCTTATTACGCGCATTTTCCATGTATGATATTTTCAACTTATAATGGGTTCACTGGGACGTGGCCCCGTCGTGAGTCGAGGAGTATCTGCAGTCTCTATTCCAGCTCTCAGTGTCACCACTGCAGCACAGGCAGACACAGATGATGCCGAAAGGACCTTGTGATGGGCCTGTGAAACTATCCACAAAGCTGGGCTTGTCCTTACCATAGACGCTGTTAATTTAACTAATCTACCATCAAGCTCAGGACTCAAAGGGCGAGCTAAGAGGCCTCCCTTCTGACAGCATTCCTCTCACTAAGGAGGATTTCCGCCGAGTGCGTGCAGCCCTCACACTGCCCACTGCCTTTGTGATGTGTCATCCGGGCGGATGGTAATTAAGGCTCAGGATACAGCATCTAATTGCATTAATATGGATCAGCCCCAATATCGATGCCCAAACAAAAGCGCAGTTTGCAGACTATGCGAGTCAGTCGATGAAGCCAATACCGCCTTTGTGAGAACTGTAAATCGCGTGCTAAGGAGGAGTGCACCTGAAAGGTCAGTCAGATGAAGCTCGTTGCCACAGCAGGGAGAGCAGATGCGGGATTTGTGAGCACAGCAGCGCAGAAGACCTCAGCAGCAAGCTGGGAAAGAGCAGTGAGCAGGACAGGCCCTGCCCTTGGGGGCCCACATGCAAGCTGGGGCTGGTGGGGGGAGAATAAACACACAAATGCGAAGTATGGCATCATCTTGGTAGGTTCCCCCAATGGTCACAAGCAGCTGGCATTGAAGGCCCAAGAAATGAGAGCAGAGGAAACCACAGCCCCAAATCCTCATGGGGATGGACTGCCAAGCAGCCGAGAGCCACTTCCCGTGCCTCCCATGGCAACGTGTGTGAGGTGGGGGAGAGCTGGGGCAGAACAGTGGGGGATTCACTAAAGCCCCCCCACAGGATAGAGGGGCCAGCCCTCCCAAACCCCTCCTGGTACCTACAGGGCATCTAGCTATGACATTTATCTCCAAGTGGAGTCCAGAGAGTGTACCTTTAAACCTGTGGGTTGGCGAGATGGTTCTGGGGAGGGGGTAGGGTCTAGCAGACAACAGCTCAGAAAGTAGTCACCTGAGCCCAAAGTAGCTCTGGCCCTGGGCACCTCAATCTTCCCCCTCTAACCCACCGATGAACACACGAGCAAAGAAATTCAGCTCGAGGGAGGCCACATACCAGAAGGCAGATCACCTCCAGGATACATGACACCTCTAGCCCCAGCAGGACTGGCATCAGCTGTCCCATGCTACACCCACCCTGTTCCCCTGAGAGAGGGCATGCCTGCGCTCTGGCAGCAGGGCTCAGTGGTCGCTCTTCCAGTTAGGGGGAGCCTGCTGCAGAGGCATAAGATCCCATGACACCCACCAAAGCCTGTTCTCCCTCATCCAGAAAGGGGCAGTGGCAGCTGGAGACCACCTTTGAGACCAACCATCAGGGAGGAGAGGAACAGGAAGAAGAGGCAGAGAGAGAAGCAAATGGAAAAACAACCCCTGGGGGACACGGACTAAAGGGTCAGAGAGTCTGCTTCACCTGTTTCAGAGAAAGTCCTCAGTGAGATTCACAAGGAGGCTGCTCCTCAAACAAGAGTGGATTGCTCCACTAGGGTCTGCGGCGGGATGAAAAGTAAGAGGTCTCAGAAGTTCCAGGTGGGACTGCAGGAGTCGGAGACTCGCGAGACAGAAGGGTCCTAATTCAGAGTTGGAACAATGAAATGGACAGCATCGTCTGCAGAGAGTGCACTCGGGATTTGACACACCTGGTCCTGAGCACCACTGCCATGAGCACCCTCATCTTCACAGCAATTCAAACCACCCATACGTGCATGTGTTGAGGTTCTGTTTCAATGAGAACACAGCTCTGTCAGGAGATCCGAGGAGAACAGAGACAACAGAGGGGAGAAATAATCAATAAGACTGTAGGTGAGAGTTCTCTGAACTATACGTGAGCTTCCCATTCAATGTGCCCACTGAGGCGCCCATGCACCCAGATGCACCCAGACCCTGCATCTGAATCCACAAGTTCCAAAGGTAGGTTGCTAGGTTCTTGAGAGTGAGATATCCCACTGGCATCAGAATAAACAGCATCACGTGGACTATGAAAAGCCAATGAAATGTGTCTTCAAACCCTTGAAAGAAAACTGGTTTGAGCTGCAATTCTATACCCAGCCAAGATATCACACAGCAAACCATGCTTTAAGAAATACTTATCTGACATTCAGTAATGTCTTCAATCTCATGTGTTTGCTTATTTTTTCTTCCTGATAAATTCAAGAGAAATTAATACATTAAAAAAAATCTGATAGCAGCTTCCTTTGGGTAATGAAAAAGTATTTCCATTTTCTTCTTTCTGCTATATTTTTGTCTTCTGTCCAAATCCCCCCCCCATAAATATTTAATTTTGGATAATAGTTGTAAAGATAATTAAAGTGGATTATCTACGCATGCCAATGCAGGCAGTGGAAGTGTGGGAAGTAGGATGATTTCCCACAAACCAACTTTCCCAGAGCCCATCAGTTAAGGCCTCAGAACCAGGAGCCAAAACACAAGCCGAGAATAAGGAATGCTCACGTTCAAGGTCAGAGAATAGAATCTGTGGATGAAAGTCTCTCTCCATTAGCTGCAACTGGAAAATGTAATAATATCTACCACTGACTGATGTTATCTCTGGTCCTCAGAGCAAAAGTTCTCCCCATATTACAGATAAGAAAACTGAGACTTCAGAGAGGTTAAGGGACTGCTTCAAAGACACACGCCTCCTAAGCCAACACCCACGATTTGAACCCCCACAGAACTGGCCCCACAGTCTGTGGTTGCTCCCCGCTTATCAGACATCCTTTAGGTCTTGGGAAGAGGCAACTTCTCTCTTTTCCTGCAAACCTGGGCCCTCACACAGCAGGAGTGGCAGGTAAGGCATGCTCCCAGGATGTGTCCTAGGGACAGAACCAAGAGGAGGAAACCTTCCGGAGAAGGCCATTGTCTTGCCTGCAAGTCTAGGGCTGAAGGTCTAATTAGGCTCTGGAAGGCTGCCAGGAGATTCTCTGACAAACCTGTGAGTGTGAGGCTTAACTGCAGGTTTGCCGATATGGATGGCAGGTTCCTCTCCAGACACCAGCTGTGTTCCCGACAGCCATGCTACCAGAACACCTGAAGGCATCAGTGCTCTGACTGTCTCAGCTGGGCTGAGCGCTAAAGAAGAAAGCAGGGAATGTTCTGACTTCCCCAAGAGAGGGCAGCTGCCCCAGGCTGCAAGCCCCAGTGAGCCAAGACCATTTGTCAAGAATTTGTGCTTTTTGATGGAGCCCCAGAAGTCAGGAGCGCCCCAAGCGTTGGAGGAGAGGTGGCTGGAGCTATTCCGCTTCTAGGCCAGGAGACGTTGGTGCCACCCCATGCTCTCCAGACGGTGAGGAGGAATCACAGCTCAGGACCTGCCCATCCTGTTGGCTGTTCTCCTGATGTTCCTGCTCCTGGGGGGAGCGGGAAGGAGGCAGCAAAGAGAGGACGTGGCCAGAGGCTGCTGACATGGAGCACAGTTTCCCTGTGCTTCTGCGCAACACGACAGTCACATGCGTGATTTAAGGAGTGTGTTCAAATGGCGCGCTCCATTCCCCCCAGGCTTATCGAGTCCCTGGAATACAAAAGATCTGCTAGCGTTTCCTGATAAACACCCACGGGTGATGCTTCCCATGGGTGATTCTCCCCCGCCTCCTAATTTATGGGTAATGAGCAATGACTGGCTTACCAAGGTTTAGGATTTTCATTCAAACAGATAAGTTAGCGCCAGCTGTCCCTGCCTTAGGAAACGGTGTTTCCCTGCCTATTTATTGTGCAGAATAGAGACACTGGGGGCCCAGAAAGTCTGCTGCAGAGAAGCTGCAGTTCATAATGGTCTCTGTCATGTAAAATCACCCTCATCTGACTCAGGAGGTGCTTTCTTGCCGTCAGAGCCATGACAGAATGTCTCCACCCAGCATTTTCCGACATCCTGATGAGATGGCAAAATCACGCATCGTTAACCAGCAGCTCCTAAATCTTCTTTGTGCTGCCAAGGGCTTCGACCTTGGGTTCGACCCTGCCCAGGACATGCTGGCTGCCCACCCCCCCGAAAGTTCCCCTTCATCATTTACGGGCTCTGAAGCCTCATGGCAGGGCCAGGTTGGGGTACGGGACTGACCCTAGCCAGCAGCTCTCATGGGTCCGAGCTCAGAGCCAGCCACAGACTTGGCCACTAAAAGCTTGACACAGGTGCGTGTGTCAAGTGCCCACTAGACCTGGCCTCCCAGCACTTTTTAGATGGCCTGCACACGGCGCCTTTCCCCAGCAAGAGCCTTCATTAAAAAGAACATTCCGCACGCTCTAGGGAAACCAAATCATAATGACCTCTTCAGAGGAAAAATGCCCTAGATAAAGGAATTGTAACAAATACTGAATTTATTTACCATAAAGACCACAATTAAGGACGGCCAACCCACAAAGTGCCCAGGGCGATTAGCAGCCAATTACAGGATTAGGCAGCAGCATGAGTGATCCCCCTGTAAGAGGTGTCCTTCGGCTTTCTGAGAGAGGGATTAATACCTGGGACCAGCTGCTAGGTAGATGAGGGGCCTGGGGGTGTGGAGGAGGGGGCCAGAGGTCATGATTTTGTTTTTTCCATTTCCAATGAACTGAATGGAGCAGCCGGCTCAGGCAGGAGGCAGCTGGGCCTCAGGGTCCATCAGGGCTGGGTTCAAGATCTCAGCCTCGCAGTGTCCTGGTTACGTGATGACCGCCAAGCTATTCGGATCTCTAAGGCTGGGCTCTTTCCTGTGTAAGAGCAGAAGATTCCAGGCCTGGAAGAATGGGGGCAGATGTCAGGTGCCTGACCCACCACAGGTGATCCGCCAATGGCACCACTGCCCCGGGGGCCTGCCTCGGGGTCACTTAAGACCTCCACATTCAGGGAGAAAGACATGGTCCTGACTCACTCCTGGAGGGACGGAGGAAGGATCCTTTGGTCTACTTACTGCAAGGGACCCCACCACATCTAGTCTTTGGAACCCCACAGCCGGATGCTCCTTGGTCACTTGGGGCAGTTCAGTGAGACTCACTGGCTGCATTGACCTGAAGCATGAGGCGAGGGCTGGAGATGCCTGGTTGTGTGGATAGTGTGGGCGGGAGTTCTATGGAGCATTGACATTCCAGCAGAGCCCGTGAGATAAATAAATATCAACAGGAGAGAGCGGGCAGGGACACGGGAGGGGTATTAACGTTGAAGACTTTCACTAATATGCAGTACCCGTGTCAGAACCAATAAGACTGCAAATACATCAAGATCACAGTTACGGCTATTTCAGGAAATGTAATTTTATTAGAAGTTTTCCAATCTTTCTTCTTCCTGGGTCTGCCGGCTGTGGGCAGCGGTCCCTCTTGCTGCAATATGCTCTCATCTCCTGGGTGAAAGGACGGGACAGGTGAATCACCAGGCCATGAAGCGGCTGCGCCTAAGCCACACGCACAAGCAGCCGCAGGGGCCGCTGGCGAGGCCTGCTCCCTGGGGAAGCCCCAGGCAGAAAGGGCCGCTGCCTGCGGCCAAGGGGGTGGGCAGGAGTGCCTCTTGCTCTCCCGCCCTCCACATCCCTGTCCCATGCTGTCCCCTGTTTGGCCTTCCCCAGACAGAACTGAGTGCAGTTCCCCCCAGAATCGTCTGCCTCACTGGAGCATCTGGGGATCCCCTGGGAAGCCCATTCCCCAAGTTCTTCCTACTCATTCCCACACAGGCCTCATCCGCTGAGCCCCACAAGGGATGGGGGGTCAGAGACAAGTCAGCTTAGTCTCCATTTCAAGGCGACCCCGGGGAAGCTCCTCCAACGTGGCATCACTCAGGGCCATGGGAGGCCTCCTTGTATTGGTTTCCCCACCCAGGCAGGGGGTGTCCTGCTAATGCCACTGTCCCTAGGGTCTAGAACATGGGAGAATGGCTCTGACTGGAGGTTTTATTTAGAGCAGCAGAACTGTTCTGTGCGATACCAGAATGGTGGCCCATGACCTTGTGCCCTGAGCAAAGCCCACAACACGCACCACACCGAGAGGGAGCCTGGTGCAAACAGTGGACCTTAGTTAGTAATAACGTACTGATACCAGCTCATCAGTTGTAAGCAATGGACCTCAGCAAGCAAGAGGGTAATAACGGGACACTGCGGTGTAAGGGAGGAGCGGGAACCCTCTCTGCTTTGTGCTCTTTTTTTCTGTAAACCTAAAACTTCTCTAAAAAGCAAAGTCTACTAAAACGAACAAAAACATGCCCACTCCAGGCAGGCACTGCAGAACAAGCTACGTGGCCCGTGGTCTGTTTCTCAGCCGGGATAAGAGCATGCATCTGCCCCTCTGAGTAGAGGGCGGGAGGACACGGCCCCTGGGCTCTGCCCGCCTGCCCATGGGGTCCAGCCCAGCAGCGTCAGCAGGCACACAATCTCACTCAAGGCTGACAGCCCCCAGGGCAGGTGCCCTGTGGCCCCTGCTGGTCCTCCCTTCTGCCTGTCTGGCCAAGAGAAAGTCCACAAGGCAAGGGACGCCTCGAGGAGGCCAGCATCTCCCCCTGGATGCCACCCCTTGTTCTCATGGGAGGCATCAGGAGGCTGGGGCTGGCTGGACACAGGGTGGGGGGCTCCTGTCACCCTCCCACTGCAGGTCCCACCCTGGGACATTTATGAAGGTGGAAAAGGGAACAGGGAAACATAACTTCCATGAGGCTGTTAGCATTCGGGAGGGGGTGAGTGAATACATACAGTAATCTGTGGGTGATCTCAGCTCCGGCTTTCAGCTGACGAGACAGTAAGAGATGATCAGCTAATTAGATAAAATATAATCAGGGATGAGCCCATGTCTTCCATTCTGCCTCTGAAAAGTGTTCTAGGACTTTACATAAAATCATTACGAGCAAAAGGTTAGAACTTTTTAATAAATGATGCTGGGTCTGTTGGACATCCAAGTGCAGAGAAGAAATAAGACTTGAGACCTATCTCATACCATGTAAAACATTAATCAGAAATGGGCCACAGACCTACCATGTCAGAGCAGAGAGCTGTGCAAGAACACAAGAGAATCCCTCATGACACTGGGAGGAGATGGTATTTCTTACACAGAACACAAAAACGCACGACCTATGAAGCAAAACACTGGTAAATTAGAGTTAGTGAAGATTAAGGATTTCTGTTCATCAAAACATGCCATTAAGCAAGTTGAACAGCCAGGCACTGATTGGGGGAAGGTATCAGCAGCACGACAGAATCAACACAGGACTCCGATGAGAACACACACAGAGCTCCTGCAAAACAGTTGGCCAGAGGACCCAGCAAACGTGGGCAGAAGACCGAACACACTTCAACAAAGATGCCATCCCGCCGCCCATGCAGCAGTGAAGTCACATCAGGCAGAACTATTTAGCAGAGAGAACTGAGTCAACGTCACCACGAGACACCACTGCATGCCCAGGAGGACGCCATCCCGCCGCCCATGCAGCAGTGAAGTCACATCAGGCAGCACTATTTAGCAGAGAGAACTGAGTCAACGTCACCACGAGACACCACTGCATGCCCAGGAGGACAGCCTCAATGGAGACCGACCATGACAGGCGCTGGCAAGGGCGCAGAGCGACAGGAACCCGCACACACTGCTGGCGGCATGTTAGACGGTGCAGTTGTGCTGAGGAACGCTCTGGCAGTATCCCCTGCGGCTGACTCACAGCTCTGCCACTTGAAGATATGTGCCCAAGAAAAATGAGCAAGTGCGTTGGCCAAAAGACAAGCAAGAGGGTGTTCACAGCAGCTGCATTCACAATGGCTACAAATTCAGTGACCCAAATGTCTCTCTTCTGCAGAACAGACACACGGACTGCAGGACAGCTGTGCAATTAAATTCTACACAGCAATGAAAATATCAACATATCGCCACACACGACCACATGGATGGCCTCACAGACACGAGAAGGGGAAGCAGCCGGACACAGAGCATGACTCTACTGCCTGACTCCTCCACCTACGGGATGTCCCAGCACAGACAAATCCAGTAACAGAAGTCAGGGCTCCAGTCAATTACAGAGAGCTGGGGACCGGCCCAGCCGGCCCCACAGGGTTTGCACTTACAATCTGTGTGCATGCCTGTACATCACAATTACAATTAAAAAAGAATAATCACTTATTTTGGACTTCTAAGTCCTGTGTAAGATCACGAGACCTTTGGAACGTGTCTGCACGGGCATATTTGTGAACCTACGTGGCTGTGTAGACATGGTTTCACAAGGGTCACCGGGGTGGCCCAATGATAGAAGGAAGGCCATTTCACGAGACACGACTGTGCTTACTCAGCCACGGTCTGGGGACATTCCTCACGTCGCCCAGCTGTCAAGTCAACATTCAAAGGAGATACAGGAGTCCCCCTTACCCGCAGGGGATGCCTCCCGAGACCCCAGCAGATGCCTGACCCTGAGGACAGTACTGAGCCCAGCTGCCGTCCATCCGAACACGTTCCCACTCGCATCGCCCACCAGACATTTGGTCCTTTCCCATCTTAGCTGAGCACGCACCACGCACTGGGCCCGTGACTTTCGCAGTTTTAGGTGTGACAGCAAAACCAGCACCAACTCCTTCCTTCTTCTTTACAACGTCAAGAACGGAAGGCCCGTGTCATCCCGGAGCTCAGCAACCTCGGCACACGATTGACCCTTTCCTCATGGTTAAGTGGAAACCTTCACCCCCTCACTAAGGGCTCTCACTTCACGGCTTCTCTGCGCCACACTTCTTTACAACGTCAAGAACGGAAGGCCCGTGTCATCCCGGAGCTCAGCAACCTCGGCACACGATTGACCCTTTCCTCATCGTTAAGTGGAAACCTTCACCCCCTCACTAAGGGCTCTCACTTCACGGCTTCTCTGCGCCACACCCACATCATCAGCCTGACTGCTCTAAAATGAAGGTGGCGTGAACACGAGCCCTGTGACATCACAGCAGTGCATCTGACCACCAGGACAGCTGTGACCACCAGGTAGGAGCGTGTGTGGCATGACGTGAGATTTCACCTCACTACTCAGGATGGCATGCAGTTTAAGATGCGTGAATTGCTGATTTCTGGAATTTTTCAGTTAATATTTTTGTACCACGGTTGTCTGTCGGTGCCTGGGTGGGGAGAGGGGCTGTAGTATTTACTTTTGGTGGGAGGTGACAGGCCGGGTTGTGGTAGACCGCACTCACCATGTGCCTCATGCCACCCTCTGTCCACAGCCCAGTCTTGCTTCATCTGGGGTGAAGCCAGAAGGGCCCCGGCACTTGGGTGATTGAGCTCCGGAAAAGTCACTGAGCAACCAGGCACAGGACCTGCAAGGACGTGGGTTACTGAACCCGCATGTGGCCCCACAGCCCACTGTGTACCCCGACTCCAAAGCAGAACCCTGTTGACGTGTTAGTAACTTAGAATATGAATGCCCCCCTTCCCAATTACAAAGAAGATCTTTGTCAAACCAACTGGCTCTACTATGACAAAGACACTTAAAATGACGACAAGTGAAAGCCAGACCAAGCAACAGATGGCTTGCAGGGCCTGGCACCTTCCTGCCCCAGACTCTCTGAGCCCCAGAGGCCCCCACACCTTCCTGAGGCCCCGGTGCCAGGCATGGTGACTGGATCCTGCCAGCCGCCTGAACAGTCGAAGAGACGCCTTTATGCACCTCTCCGGCTTCCTGCCTGGGAGACCACCTTCCTTCTACCATATGTAGCCCACAGAACAAGAGTGGGAGAGGCTGATGCCATGGCTGGCCAGGATGCCCCTGTGGGCCACTGCCCTGGGAGGACTGTCCTCAGCTGCCCCAGTGACCTCACTCAGTCACACCTGTGCAGGTGTGGGTGAGCCTCCCTGACCTACCACCAGCCCCAGAGTCACCCATCCCCCCTGCCTGCTGGGCAACTGCTCGCCGAGGTTGACAGGTGGGCTCACTCCAGCCAGGGGTGAGACAGGTGCTCCAGGCTGTGCTGGGTCCCCCTCCTGTGGGCACAGACATCCTGAGCACCCACATGCTGGTGCCCCATGTCCAAGGTTTGACTCAGCTCTTTTCCCTCCCTGCAGTCTCACGCTCCAACGGCCAACCCCGCCACAGCCTCCTGAGTCACCCCATCACCAAATTCTTCACAAGGCCACTATTGCTACTATCGTCACCAGCGTGGCCTCTCCCCGCCTCTGTTCTTGCTACCCTGAATTAATGGTTCAGGAAGCAGAGAATAGCTCTTCATAGAAGTCCATCAGAGTAGTCTGTCACCTGCCTGGCACTGCCCAGTGGCTCCCAGCACACAGGAATCAGTCCCCACCTGGCCGAACTGCAGAGCCCCTGCACAGAAACCTGCCGCACCTCCCTGCAGGGCCTCAGCCTACAGCCCCCATCCTCACCACACTCCCACACACCCTCCTGCTCTTCCCGCATCACCTCTGCCTGGAGCTGGCTTCCAGGTCTTCGCGACGCTGGAATTTTCCAGATTTACGGTTCTCAGATGCAATGCCAGTTCTGCAAAGTGGGCACCCCACATGAGCCCCCAGGCCCTGGTCATGACACCCCCATTTATCTCTCTGCACAGCACTGAGGCCACCTGGTCAATTTTACATTAACTTGTGTGTTTGTTACCAATCTCTGTTGTCATTGCCACTGTGTCTGCAGGGCCAGGCATGCTCTGTGGGCCACTTGGCCAGGAGGGTGCCACCCAGGAGGTGGGGGAGATGGGTTCCCCCTGAGGTGTCCCTGAATCTGGCCCCCGCTGTCACACACTGTCCCTTTCTGCTCCCTCCTCAGTGCCCCCTGGACTGTCCTTACTGTCTGGGCCAGGCATAGGCATTGCCAAGTGCTCAGCATCCAGCATAGGCTCCGAATCGAGGGAGATGCTCAGAATATCCAACAAAGCAAGAGGTGCCCTTGGAGGATGCAGATGAGACCCCTGGGTGGGGACCCGTGCAGGGCAGGGAACAGCACCCCGGTTAACCTTGTCTGGGCAAGCACTGTGGCCAAGGGTCCTGGGTGCCAACCATTCACCCCTGGGCCTCTTCTGTAAACTGGGGAAGAGGGTCAGGGACATGGCTGGCATGAGGTTCTGATGGGCAGGTGACATGTGAGGAGGCACAAGGCCAACGGGACATGGGCAATGCCTCTTTCTCACCCTCCTGTGGGACGTCATGTTGGGTGGATGCAGGGCCTGATGGTGTGCGCCGGCGGCCTGCTGACCCCCTCTGGACCTGCCTGGGACATGGTGTGCTCTCCCAATTTGTGTAACTAAACTTTCTTCCCACAAAGGTCAACTAAAGCCCAGACGGGCAATGCCTCTTTCTCACCCTCCTGTGGGACGTCATGTTGGGTGGATGCAGGGCCTGATGGTGTGCGCCGGCGGCCTGCTGACCCCCTTTGGACCTGCCTGGGACACGGTGTGCTCTCCCAATTTGTGTAACTAAACTTTCTTCCCACAAAGGTCAACTAAAGCCCAGAGAGCCCAAATTATCCCAGCTCCCCCGGTGAGCAGAGCTGGAGTTAATGAGCGCTGCTGTCCATGTTCACAGCGGCGGCTCCCACAGCGCGTTTTCCTTAACCAGACTGACATTACCTCTCTGAGAACCGGCCGACTGGCCCAAGGCTCCAAAGACCAGGCGCGAGCTGTGCACGTGAGTCCAGGTGCTCCCAGAGCCAGCAACACAGCAGTGTCTGTCTCCTTTAACCCGCTGACCCCCACGACTCGCCTGGAAGGTGAGCAGCGTCCTCACCTCCACTTGGCAAATGAGAAGACCGAGGCCTGGGCAGGTGGGCTGGCTTCTCTGGCCTCACACAGCTGTAGGAGCACAGCGAGATGTGAACCCCAGTGGAGGGATTCTGAGCCCACCCCCTTCACCCCCCGCACTGTCTCCATGAAACCACTGAAGGGAATTGGGCTGGGACATGCACCGTTTCCCTGAGAGCTAAAAAGCATCCGCAGGTTCGTGGTATTCTGATGCTAAGGGGGCGGGAAAACATTTCCTTGGATGGAAGGAATATCTCCAGGGGAGACTTCGTGTAAGGACACCTCAAGGCCGGACACCCATTACAACCTGTCCAGGACTTCTAGAAGTGGCTGGACCTCCCTGGCAACCGCTCCCTAAAATTCATAAAACACACTCACACCATGAACGTTCCTGAGAAGTGTTCAAGGGTAACCTTGGCTCGGAGGAGTCTGAGCCACATTCAAGCATGTTGGGAAACAGGGAATCCTCCATGCGGCACTGGGCGCCAGGGATCCCGACGGAAAAGTCGTCCAGAAGCCCCACCACTGCAGCAACGAGTTTGGAGGAAACTCCATGTGGAAGCCTGGATCTTGGGGGGGCACCCTTGAGAGGATGCCCAACCGCCCGGAACGGTGTTGTGGAGTGTGGGAGCCCAAAGGAGACCCAGAGCGTTCCCTCCTCCCACACCCAGAGCAGGGGATTGGGGGAGGCAGGCTCCTGCCCACCCGCTCATCCCGTGATCAAAGCATCTTCCAAGATCAAAATAAAATTGTTTCCTCTAAAATTTCCCTGGCTTTGATTTGTTTTTCATCAAGCTATTTAATTTAGTTTGAAATCTCAAATAACATCAAAGACAGTACAAGGGCTTCACGTTCATCAAAGAAAGGCCTACGCTAAGGAAGGTGGAGGGATGCCGGCGCCAGGGTCTTTGGGTCCTCAGCCCCTCGCCACTCGGGCCAGGGAGGGACGCCCTCCGAGTGCCTGGTCTGCCCCTGCTCTGCAGCACAGCTGAGAGAGGATGCACCAGGCCCACACACAGCCAGGCCAGGGCGGGAAGAACAGGCGGGAGACTGCGGGGAGAAAAGCGGACGTGGGCAAAGGCTGCCCCTCACTCCCAGTGCAGCCGCCGCCTCCTCCAGGAAGGGCTCCGTGACTTGGAGCCCCTTCGCCCACACCCATCGCAGCTGGGCTCCCCTGAGAGGCCGTGACTGCAGAGTCCACCTTCCCTGCATCCCCTTCCAGCCTCATCCTCGCAGGGGGCCTGCGGACAGTGGGCTGCGCTTCAAACTTCTCCATTGACAAGGTGGTCCTTTCAGACC